>NC_135236.1:174791928-175094958 GCF_051348905.1 Ranitomeya variabilis | reverse complement strand
GCCGATCTGTTTCGCTCAACCCTAATTTTGATGATTGGCAGCTGTCACACACTTCTCAGCATGCGTTTCAAAAACGCAAACGCAGGAAAAAACACATGTAAACGCGTCAAAACGCCGCATTTTTTTTACCGCATGAGAAAACGCATGCGTCTAAAAAACGCAGCGTTTGCACGCGTTTACATGCGTTTTTTCACCACCTGCGTTTGCGTTTTAAACGCTGCGTTTTTAAACGCAAATGTGAAACTAGCCTTACTGTAGCGCTGTTTCTCCTGCAGCGGTACGTGCACACGGAGGAGAGTACAAACTGTTCTCCGTATGCACGTGTGCGGGACGCTTTGCGGACCGTGCTGCCGGAGAAAAACGGACATGTCTCCGTGTTTTGCACACGGACACACGGTCCGTGAAAACACGGAGACATGTGCATAGACCCATTCATTTGAATGGGCCTACGTGTGTCAGTGTCGCCGGTACGTGAGAAAGCTGTCACTACTAGTGTTGAGCATTCCGATACCGCAAGTATCGGGTATCGGCCGATACTTGCGGTATCGGAATTCCGATACCGGGATTCCGATACTTGCCGCGTATCGGATACCGGAATCGGAAGTTCTAAGATTCAAAAAGCAGAAATTCAGCCAATGAGATTGATTCCAAGTGTGGGCACATCCTGTTTAGCATGGAGGGCATGAAACTACTGGCAAGGCTGTGATTGGCTGGTGTAATGATGTCATGATGCAGTTTAAAAGTCGCTGGCGCCATTTTGCGATCACTCTGCTGTGAATTCAGTTAGTGACAGGACGCTGTTTGCTGACTGAGGGACAGTTTAGAGATAGCGATTTGCTTCTTTGTGCTTTCCAAAGGCTAATTTAGCAACCGCTGTGTTCACCTACTATTCACCTTGCTTTTGCCTTGTAGCGCTGTTTTCACAGCGATCTGCAGGGTCTGTGTGTGTGTGTGTGTGAGTGCAGCCCAGTCTCCAGTCTGAGTGCAGCCACATAGGCCATCCATAGTTGGTTGTATTCAGTTCAGGGAGGGTGGTTCATTGCCTCATACTGTTCCTTTTTTTTTTTTTTTTCCCAAGTAGTGTAGTCTGCTGCTAATTTATTCAAAAAAATCCTATTAGTGTCTTTCCACCCGTCTCCAGCTAATTTGTGGAAAAACACTACATAGGATAAAGTAGAGGAGGGTTTTTGGGCCTTGCAGCGCCGTTTACGGCTGTCTGCACGGTCTCCGTGTGACTGCAGCTCGCCCTGTAATCTGTGAGCAGCTGTAGCCTGGTTGTCTCCAGCTCAGGGTTTTTCACTGCGTCATACCGCCAAATCAATTTTCTTTTTTTTCAAAGTAGTGTAGTCTGCTGCTAATTAATTTTAAAAAATCCTATTAGTGTCTTTCCACCCGTCTCCAGCTAATTTGTGGAAAAACACTACATAGGATAAAGTAGAGGAGGGTTTTTGGGCCTTGCAGCGCCGTTTACGGCTGTCTGCACGGTCTCCGTGTGACTGCAGCTCGCCCTGTAATCTGTGAGCAGCTGTAGCCTGGTTGTCTCCAGCTCAGGGTTTTTCACTGCGTCATACCGCCAAATCAATTTTCTTTTTTTTCAAAGTAGTGTAGTCTGCTGCTAATTAATTTAAAAAAATCCTATTAGTGTCTTTCCACCCGTCTCCAGCTAATTTGTGGAAAAACACTACATAGGATAAAGTAGAGGAGGGTTATTGGGCCTTGCAGCGCCGTTTACGGCTGTCTGCACGGTCTCCGTGTGACTGCAGCTCGCCCTGTAATCTGTGAGCAGCTATAGCCTGGTTGTCTCCAGCTCAGGGTTTTTCACTGCGTCATACTGCCAAATCAATTTTCTTTTTTTTCAAAGTAGTGTAGTCTGCTGCTAATTAATTTAAAAAAATCCTATTAGTGTCTTTCCACCCGTCTCCAGCTAATTTGTGGAAAAACACTACATAGGATAAAGTAGAGGAGGGTTTTTGGGCCTTGCAGCGCCGTTTACGGCTGTCTGCACGGTCTCCGTGTGACTGCAGCTCGCCCTGTAATCTGTGAGCAGCTATAGCCTGGTTGTCTCCAGCTCAGGGTTTTTCACTGCGTCATACCGCCAAATCAATTTTCTTTTTTTTCCAAATAGTGTAGTCTGCTGCTAATTTATTCAAAAAAATCCTATTAGTGTCTTTCCACCCGTCTCCAGCTAATTTGTGGAAAAACACTACATAGGATAAAGTAGAGGAGGGTTTTTGGGCCTTGTAGCGCCGTTTACGTCTGTCTGCACGGTCTCCGTGTGACTGCAGCTCTATCTGTTGTCAGTTCAGCCCCCAAAAAATAAATAAATAATAAAGTTCACCAAACACACCAGTTACACCACTTTACATTTCTGTAGGCCACATTAGCTCATATTAAAGTCTAGTCCACACTTTAGATAATTAGTGCTTCTTATACCTGTTAGGAGGAGTTGCTCAGGAATAAGCACACAAATCCGTTAGTACTTTTCTGCTTATCTTTATCAGTCAACCAAGATGAAGAAGGCAGTGAGTAAGGCACGGGGGCGTGGGAGCCGTCGCGGAGCAGGGAGGGGACGTGGGGATTCTGTGCCTGCTGCGGGCACCGGTGACTCATCAGCACCCACTTTCACCAGGCAACAGTCGTTCATGCGAAGCTTTGTGTCCAAGCGCCGTACACCGCTGCTGCGTGAAGAACAAATTGAAGCTGTTGTCGGATGGATGGCAGCTAATGCATCAACTTCCATTAGTGCCACATCCTCTCAGACACAGAGCACTGGAGAGCAGCCATCTGTCTCTTCACCACCTGCCAAATTGCCCAGGCAGACAGAGAGCCCAGGACAGGAGCCGTCTCTACTTCTGTTCTCTGAATCTCTTGGCTTGGAAACAGGGGGCCAGCCAAGCAGCATTGGAGAAATGGAAGAAGAGGCAGGGTGCAGTGATGCCCAACAGCTTTTTCTCTCTTCCTCTGAAGAGGCGGGTGGGCCAGTGGCTCCGGTCACCACATCGCAGGCCGCATCAGCTGATGATGACACTCAGGTGCCACTTACTGGTGCGTGCTCTGCTGCTGAGACTACCCAGGAGGAGCAGTTGGGGGCAGAGGGTAGTGTAGATGATGAGGTCCTCGACCCATCTTGGCGTGAGGGACAGGAAGGTGGTGGGAGCAGCTCTGAGGAAGAGATTCCCCGTACGGCCCAAAGAGGGAGAGGGAGGGGGAAGACTGCGGATCCTGCAGCCTCCGCTTTGGCACCCGTTAGGAGCATGTCTCTTCCAAAAGCCAAAAAGGGCGCTCCCAAGACTTGCAGTGCCTGGTCCTTTTTTGACACAGTTGCAGATGACATTTGCTATGTCAGATGCAACGTGTGTCATCAAAAAGTCAAAAGAGGGAAAAATGTCAGCAACCTCAATACCTCCAACATGTGGAAACATGTGCGCAACAGGCACCCGGCGGAGTTAGAAAAACACACTGAAGAGGTAGGCCAACCAACAGCGGCAGCTACCACCTCTTCAGCTCGTGTTGCCTCTTCCTCTACCTCACACGCAGCTGGTTCGGCGTCCTCCCAGGATCGCCGTGGAAGAACCTCTGCCCCTGTTGTCCAGAGACCCGCTGTAATTCCACCCGCAGCGCCACTTTCCCAGTCATCCACACACTCCCAGCCCAGTCTACAGCCATCGGTAGTACAGGCATGGGAGAAAAGGCGGCCTTTCTCGTCAAACCACCCACGAGCACAGGCTCTGACTGCAGGCATTGCCAAACTTCTGTCACTGGAAATGCTGTCATTCAGGCTGGTGGAGACTGACAGCTTCCGTGACTTGATGTCATTGGCAGTCCCACAGTACAATGTGCCCAGCCGCTTTTACTTCAGCAGGCAAGCCGTCCCTGCCCTGCAGAAGCATGTGGAGGGACACATAAAACACGCGCTACTGAACGCCGTCAGTAGCAAGGTCCACCTCACCACCGATGCGTGGACCAGTCAACATGGACAGGGGCGATACCTTTCCCTCACTGCCCATTGGGTTAATGTCGTTGAGCCGGGTACAGACCGTGCGAGTGGCGCAGGACGTGTCCTGCCCACTCCAAGGATTGCAGGAATCCATTCTGTACGCATTGACTCCTCCTCTTACACCAGTTCCTCAGAATCATCGCTGCAGGAGCCGTCACAGTCCACCTCCACATGGACCCGTGATGAACGTGTACCTGTTACGACCGACATGAGCACAGCCGTGGCCAAACGTCAACAGGCCGTCTTGAAATTAATTTTCTTGGGGAATCGTAGCCACACAGCGCAGGAGCTCTGGAATGCCATCAAGCAGGAGAGCGATGTGTGGTTTGTGCCAGCGAATCTCCAGCCAGGCATGGTAGTGTGTGATAATGGCCGAAATCTGGTGGCAGCTCTGGGCCTCGGCAACCTCACTCACATCCCATGTCTGGCACATGTGCTCAATTTGGTCGTGCAGAGCTTTTTGAGGGACTATCCGGATCTTGATGCACTGCTGCACAAGGTCCGCCTAGAGTGTGCTCACTTGCGGCGTTCCAGCACGGCAAAAGCGCGCATTGCGGCTCTGCAGCGCCGACACCGCCTGCCGGAACATCGCATCATATGTGACCTACCTACCAGGTGGAATTCCACGTTACATATGTTGGAGCGGTTGTGTGAGCAGCAGCAAGCTGTAATGGAGTACCAGCTGCTTCAGGCGCAAAAAAGTCGCAGTCAGCGCCGTACAGACTTCACAACCACAGAGTGGGCCACTATGAATGACGTCTGCCAGGTTTTGCGTCCCTTTGATTATTCCACGCGGATGGCGAGTGCAGATGATGCACTAGTCAGCATGACTGTCCCCCTTATCTGCCTGCTTGAAAAATCACTGCAAGCGCTAAGGGATGATGTTGTGGAAGAGGTGGAGGATGAGGATTCACCATTTCCATCATCTTCTGGACAGTCAGCGCCACGTGGTTCCTCACAAACGCGTAGGCAGGGGACCGTTTGTGAGGAGGATGAGGAGGAGTCAATGGAGGAGGAAGACATCCGTCCAGAGGAGGGAGTTACACAATTGTCCAGTACTCAGTGTGTACAGCGAGGGTGGGGTGATGACGAGCGGGCAGAGATCACGCCTCCAGCAGGGGACAGCGTTTCTTGGGCAGTTGGCAGTCTGCAGCACATGGTGGATTACATGCTGCAGTGCCTGAGAAACGACCGCCGCATCGCCCACATTCTCAACATGTCTGATTATTGGGTGTTCACCCTCCTCGATCCTCGCTACCGGGACAACGTAGAAAGCCTCATCACACCGTTGAACCGGGAGCGAAAAATGCGGGAGTACCAAGACACACTGGTCAATTCCATCATCTTCTCCATTCCAACTGAGAGAAGTGCTGCTAGTGCATTCCAAAGCAGCTCAGTGCGTCCAGGCCGTGGTGGAGGCTCTGCACAAAGAGGGAGCAGAAGCAGTGCCTCTGCCCAAGGCAAGACCAGTATGGCCGAACTGTGGCACAGTTTTCTGTGCCCGCCACAAAAGTCTACACCATCACAGACGGCTCCAGTCAGCAGGAGGCAACGGTTCCGTCAGATGGTGACAGACTACATGTCTTGCCCTCTTGCTGTACTCCCAGACGGCTCTTCCCCTTTCAAGTTTTGGGTCTCAAAGCTGGATACATGGCCAGAGCTAAGCCAGTATGCATTGGAGGTGCTGTCTTGCCCTGCGGCCAGTGTATTATCGGAACGTGTCTTTAGTGCTGCAGGTGGTGTACTAACTGACCGTCGCATGCGACTATCCTCCGATAACGTTGACCGGCTTACTTTCCTGAAAATGAACAAGGCCTGGATCTCGCCGGAATTTGCCACTCCTCCTCCTGATTGAATAATTAGGTCACTGTATACGTTATCCAGGTCTCCTGTTGTGTTCATCTTTCTACCACCTGAACTTAAATTCCTGGGCTCCAACACCGCCAGTTGAGGCTCAGACGTGCCGTCTGCACAGTCAAAACATACGACCCAGTGTTATTGGGTTTCAGTAACGTCAGCTGATCCCCAGCTGTGTAGCCGGCAATGTGTCATGCGACCGCCACGCTGACACAACAACTGAAATGTAAGGGAATCTGTCCCCCCCCCCCCAAGGCGTTTGTTACTGAAAGAGCCACCTTGTGCAGCAGTAATGCTGCCCAAGGAAAAGGTAGCTATTTTTGTTTAGCTCCTTGCACACGCAGAACTTAACACTTATAAAATGTGTCCACTGATACCGTAAAACCGTCCCGGAGGTGGGACTTTCCTTCGTAATGTGACGCAGCCCAGCCGTCATTCCTACCCCCCCGGCGCCGCGCACCGGCTCCTCAGCGTTGTTTTATTCCGTCCAGGAGCCTGCGCTGTTATGTTATCCCGTGGCCAGGCACACTTAGCGCTGCCCGTCTTCTGGCATCATTTGGTGTCTGGATGGCTGCGCCTGTGCGGCCGCGCTGGCAGAGAGCCCGCCTCGCAGTGTCTTCTGATTTAATCCCACTGGGGGCCTGGGATCCATGGACATGCGCAGTGCATATCTGAACCTCCACCTCTCACTCATTTCCCTATGGCTTCTTCAGACTGTTCGGTGTCAGCTGGTCCCTAACAGCATGCCACGGCCGTGACACCGCACAGTCTGAAGAAGCCATAGGGAGATGAGTGAGAGGTGGAGGTTCAGATATGCACTGCGCATGTCCATGGATCCCAGGCCCCCAGTGGGATTAAATCAGAAGACACTGCGAGGCGGGCTCTCTGCCAGCGCGGCCGCACAGGCGCAGCCATCCAGACACCAAATGATGCCAGAAGACGGGCAGCGCTAAGTGTGCCTGGCCACGGGATAACATAACAGCGCAGGCTCCTGGACGGAATAAAACAACGCTGAGGAGCCGGTGCGCGGCGCCGGGGGGGTAGGAATGACGGCTGGGCTGCGTCACATTACGAAGGAAAGTCCCACCTCCGGGACGGTTTTACGGTTGCAGGGGACACATTTTATAAGTGTTTAGTTCTGTGTTTGCAAGGAGCATGATGAAAAGAGCCACCTTTTCCTTTTGCATCTTTTGTGCTGCACAAGCTGGCTCTTTCAGCTACAAACGCCTTGGGGGGGGGTTAAAGGTTCCCTTTCGACTTTCTCAGGCTTCGGCCTACATTGTGTTCCTCTGCTTTTCCACCTGTCCCTGGGCTCCAACACCGCTAGTTGTTGCCTGGTAGTGCTGTACGCACAGTCCCAACAGTCGCTCCTCTGTTATTGGGGTTCAGTAACGTCAGCTGTTCCCCTGCTGTGTGTGTGGCAATCCCTCCTACCTCCTCCAACCTCCTCCTCCTCCACCTGTCCCTGGGCTCCAACACCGCCAGTTGCCGTCCAGAAGTGCTGTACGCACAGTCAACAGTCCCTCCTCTGTTATTGGGGTTCAGTAACGTCAGCTGTTCCCCTGCTGTGTGTGTGGCAATCCCTCCTACCTCCTCCTACCTCCTCCAACCTCCTCCTCCTCCACCTGTCCCTGGGCTCCAACACCGCCAGTTGCCGTCCAGAAGTGCTGTACGCACAGTCAACAGTCGCTCCTCTGTTATTGGGGTTCAGTAACGTCAGCTGTTCCCCTGCTGTGTGTGTGGCAATCCCTCCTACCTCCTCCAACCTCCTCCTCCTCCACCTGTCCCTGGGCTCCAACACCGCCAGTTGCCGTCCAGAAGTGCTGTACGCACAGTCAACAGTCGCTCCTCTGTTATTGGGGTTCAGTAACGTCAGCTGTTCCCCTGCTGTGTGTGTGGCAATCCCTCCTACCTCCTCCAACCTCCTCCTCCTCCACCTGTCCCTGGGCTCCAACACCGCCAGTTGCCGTCCAGAAGTGCTGTACGCACAGTCAACAGTCCCTCCTCTGTTATTGGGGTTCAGTAACGTCAGCTGTTCCCCTGCTGTGTGTGTGGCAATCCCTCCTACCTCCTCCTACCTCCTCCTCCTCCACCTGCCCCTGGGCTCCAACACCGCCAGTTGCCGTCCAGAAGTGCTGTACGCACAGTCAACAGTCCCTCCTCTGTTATTGGGGTTCAGTAACGTCAGCTGTTCCCCTGCTGTGTGTGTGGCAATCCCTCCTACCTCCTCCTACCTCCTCCTCCTCCACCTGTCCCTGGGCTCCAACACCGCCAGTTGCCGTCCAGAAGTGCTGTACGCACAGTCAACAGTCGCTCCTCTGTTATTGGGGTTCAGTAACGTCAGCTGTTCCCCTGCTGTGTGTGTGGCAATCCCTCCTACCTCCTCCAACCTCCTCCTCCTCCACCTGTCCCTGGGCTCCAACACCGCCAGTTGCCGTCCAGAAGTGCTGTACGCACAGTCAACAGTCCCTCCTCTGTTATTGGGGTTCAGTAACGTCAGCTGTTCCCCTGCTGTGTGTGTGGCAATCCCTCCTACCTCCTCCAACCTCCTCCTCCTCCACCTGTCCCTGGGCTCCAACACCGCCAGTTGCCGTCCAGAAGTGCTGTACGCACAGTCAACAGTCCCTCCTCTGTTATTGGGGTTCAGTAACGTCAGCTGTTCCCCTGCTGTGTGTGTGGCAATCCCTCCTACCTCCTCCAACCTCCTCCTCCTCCACCTGTCCCTGGGCTCCAACACCGCCAGTTGCCGTCCAGAAGTGCTGTACGCACAGTCAACAGTCCCTCCTCTGTTATTGGGGTTCAGTAACGTCAGCTGTTCCCCTGCTGTGTGTGTGGCAATCCCTCCTACCTCCTCCTACCTCCTCCTCCTCCACCTGTCCCTGGGCTCCAACACCGCCAGTTGCCGTCCAGAAGTGCTGTACGCACAGTCAACAGTCCCTCCTCTGTTATTGGGGTTCAGTAACGTCAGCTGTTCCCCTGCTGTGTGTGTGGCAATCCCTCCTACCTCCTCCAACCTCCTCCTCCTCCACCTGTCCCTGGGCTCCAACACCGCCAGTTGCCGTCCAGAAGTGCTGTACGCACAGTCAACAGTCGCTCCTCTGTTATTGGGGTTCAGTAACGTCAGCTGTTCCCCTGCTGTGTGTGTGGCAATCCCTCCTACCTCCTCCAACCTCCTCCTCCTCCACCTGTCCCTGGGCTCCAACACCGCCAGTTGCCGTCCAGAAGTGCTGTACGCACAGTCAACAGTCCCTCCTCTGTTATTGGGGTTCAGTAACGTCAGCTGTTCCCCTGCTGTGTGTGTGGCAATCCCTCCTACCTCCTCCTACCTCCTCCTCCTCCACCTGCCCCTGGGCTCCAACACCGCCAGTTGCCGTCCAGAAGTGCTGTACGCACAGTCAACAGTCCCTCCTCTGTTATTGGGGTTCAGTAACGTCAGCTGTTCCCCTGCTGTGTGTGTGGCAATCCCTCCTACCTCCTCCTACCTCCTCCTCCTCCACCTGTCCCTGGGCTCCAACACCGCCAGTTGCCGTCCAGAAGTGCTGTACGCACAGTCAACAGTCGCTCCTCTGTTATTGGGGTTCAGTAACGTCAGCTGTTCCCCTGCTGTGTGTGTGGCAATCCCTCCTACCTCCTCCAACCTCCTCCTCCTCCACCTGTCCCTGGGCTCCAACACCGCCAGTTGCCGTCCAGAAGTGCTGTACGCACAGTCAACAGTCCCTCCTCTGTTATTGGGGTTCAGTAACGTCAGCTGTTCCCCTGCTGTGTGTGTGGCAATCCCTCCTACCTCCTCCAACCTCCTCCTCCTCCACCTGTCCCTGGGCTCCAACACCGCCAGTTGCCGTCCAGAAGTGCTGTACGCACAGTCAACAGTCCCTCCTCTGTTATTGGGGTTCAGTAACGTCAGCTGTTCCCCTGCTGTGTGTGTGGCAATCCCTCCTACCTCCTCCAACCTCCTCCTCCTCCACCTGTCCCTGGGCTCCAACACCGCCAGTTGCCGTCCAGAAGTGCTGTACGCACAGTCAACAGTCCCTCCTCTGTTATTGGGGTTCAGTAACGTCAGCTGTTCCCCTGCTGTGTGTGTGGCAATCCCTCCTACCTCCTCCTCCTCCACCTGTCCCTGGGCTCCAACACCGCCAGTTGCCGTCCAGAAGTGCTGTACGCACAGTCAACAGTCCCTCCTCTGTTATTGGGGTTCAGTAACGTCAGCTGTTCCCCTGCTGTGTGTGTGGCAATCCCTCCTACCTCCTCCTACCTCCTCCTCCTCCACCTGTCCCTGGGCTCCAACACCGCCAGTTGCCGTCCAGAAGTGCTGTACGCACAGTCAACAGTCCCTCCTCTGTTATTGGGGTTCAGTAACGTCAGCTGTTCCCCTGCTGTGTGTGTGGCAATCCCTCCTACCTCCTCCTACCTCCTCCAACCTCCTCCTCCTCCACCTGTCCCTGGGCTCCAACACCGCCAGTTGCCGTCCAGAAGTGCTGTACGCACAGTCAACAGTCGCTCCTCTGTTATTGGGGTTCAGTAACGTCAGCTGTTCCCCTGCTGTGTGTGTGGCAATCCCTCCTACCTCCTCCAACCTCCTCCTCCTCCACCTGTCCCTGGGCTCCAACACCGCCAGTTGCCGTCCAGAAGTGCTGTACGCACAGTCAACAGTCCCTCCTCTGTTATTGGGGTTCAGTAACGTCAGCTGTTCCCCTGCTGTGTATACGGCAACGTGTACTGCGACCGCCACGCAGGCACAACAAGTTAAATGTAAGGGAACCTGACCCCCCCCCCCCCAGGCGTTTGTTACTGAAGGAGCCACCTTGTGCAGCAGTAATGATGCAAAGGGAAAAAGTGCCTCTTTTCGTGATGCTCCTTGCACATGCTGAACCAAACACTTATGAAATGTGTCCCCACACAGCGTTACACCGTCCGGTAGGTGGAACTTTCCTTTGTCGTGTGACGCAGCACAGCCATCATTTTTACCCCCTTGGCGCCGTGCGCCCCCTCCTCAGCGTTGTTTGAATCTGTCCCGGAGCCTGCGCTGTTAGGTTAGCCCTTGGCCATGCACACATGTTGCGCTGCCCGTCTTCTGACCTCATTTGGTGTCAGGCTGGCTGCGCCTGTGCGGGTGCGCTGGCCGAGATCCCGCCTCGCAGTGTCGTCTAATGTAATCCCACCGCGGGCCTGTGATCCGTGCCCGTGCGCAGTGCATATCCTCTCCTCTCACTCCCCTCCCTATGGCTTCTTCAGACTGTGCGATGTCAGCTGGTCCCTAATAGCATGCCACGGCCGTGACACCGCACAGTCTGAAAAAGCCGTAGGGAGGGGAGTGAGAGGAGAGGATATGCACTGCGCACGGGCACGGATCACAGGCCCGCGGTGGGATTACATGAGACGACACTGCGAGGCGGGATCTCGGCCAGCGCACCCGCACAGGCGCAGCCAGCCTGACACCAAATGAGGTCAGAAGACGGGCAGCGCAACATGTGTGCATGGCCAAGGGCTAACCTAACAGCGCAGGCTCCGGGACAGATTCAAACAACGCTGAGGAGGGGGCGCACGGCGCCAAGGGGGTAAAAATGATGGCTGTGCTGCGTCACACGACAAAGGAAAGTTCCACCTACCGGACGGTTTAACGCTGTGTGGGGACACATTTCATAAATGTTAGGTTCCGCATGTACAAGGACCATAATTAAAAGAGCTAAGTTTACCTTTTCCAGCATTAGTGCTGTACACAATGGCTCTTTCAGCTACAAACGCCTGGGGGGGGGGGGGGTTAAAGGTTTCCTTTCAACTTGCTCGAGTGCAGGCTTCGGCCTACACTCCGCTCCCCCTGCTCCTCCTGCTGACCCTGGGCTCTAACACCGCCAGTTTTTGCCCAGATGTGCTAGCTGCACAGAGAAAAACACCAGCCAATGTGTCAGTGGGGTCCAGCACCGCCAGCTGTTCCCCTGCTGTGCAGCCGGCAACGTGTCCTGCAAAAGCCACGCAGACACAAGAACTGAAATTGAAGGGAACCTGTCCCCCCTCCCCCAGGCGTTTTTACGTTATCCAGCCACCTTGTACAGCGGTAATGCTGCATGTGTGCAAGGTGGCTCAGAAACGTATTCTCCTCGCACATGTGGAACTGAAAACACGTCTGCAATGTGTCCTCTGTGTGACCATTTAACCGTCCCGGTGGTGTGACTTTCCTTTGTAATGACACGCTGCAACCCCCTTGGTAGCGCTGCCCGTCTTCTGGCATCATTGTTTGGCTGCCTGCGCCTCTGCGGCCGCCCTGACCCACACAACGCCCCTCGGTGTCTTATTTATTGGGACTGCGAGGGTGTGATTGATGGGCAGGATCAGTGCATCAGTTCGCCTGTCCCTCCTCTCCTTCCGCCTTCTTCGGACTGTGCGGCTTCATGGCCGTGGCATGCGATAAGGGATCAGATGACGCCGCACAGTCTGAAGCGGGTGTAAGGACCCGAGTGTGAGAGGCGAACATATGTGCTGCGCCAGGCCCTGAATCCCAGCCCCGCAGTGTTTTAACAATGTTAAGACACTGCGGGGCTGGGATTCATGGTCATCGCGAACCGCACCGGCCGACATTACATGATGCCAGAAGATGGGCAGCGCTAACGGCGCTAGGCCAGGGGATAACACGACAGCGCAGACTCCTGTACAGCAAATAACAACGCTCGGGAGGCTGCACCCAGCACCAAGGTGGGATTCTTGACACCTGTGCTGCGTCTCATTACAAAGGGAACTCTCGCCTCCATTACACAGTTTGACTGTATAAAGGGCTAAATGTTATACGTGTTCCATTCAGCGTGTGCAAGGAGAAAAATTACAAGAGCAACCTTTGACTTGCGCAGCACTGCTGCTGCATAAGCTGTGGCTCTTCTACTTTGTAACCCCTGAGGGGGGGTTAAAGGTGACTTTTGAAATCGGTTCAATTAGGCTTCGGCCTACACTCTGCTCCACCTGCAGAGCCCGGGCTCCAACAACGCTAGTTGCTGTCCGGAAGTGCTGGCTGCACAGAGCCAAACACCTCGCCAATGTGTCAGTGGGGTCCAGCACCGCCAGCTGTTCCCCTGCTGTGTAGCCGGCAACGTGTCCTGCAAAAGCCACGCAGACACAACACACCCAAAGCTGCCGCCTGTGCAGGCTTCGGCCTACACTCCCCTCCCCCTGCTCCTCCTCCTCCTGCTCCTCCTCCTGCTGTCCCTGGGCTCTAACACACCGCCAGTTTTTGCCCAGATGTGCTAGCTGCACAGAGAAAAACACCAGCCAATGTGTCAGTGGGGTCCAGCACCGCCAGCTGTTCCCCTGCTGTGCAGCCGGCAACGTGTCCTGCAAAAGCCACGCAGACACAAGAACTGAAATTGAAGGGAACCTGTCCCCCCTCCCCCAGGCGTTTTTACGTTATCCAGCCACCTTGTACAGCGGTAATGCTGCATGTGTGCAAGGTGGCTCAGAAACGTATTCTCCTCGCACATGTGGAACTGAAAACACGTCTGCAATGTGTCCTCTGTGTGACCATTTAACCGTCCCGGTGGTGTGACTTTCCTTTGTAATGACACGCTGCAACCCCCTTGGTAGCGCTGCCCGTCTTCTGGCATCATTGTTTGGCTGCCTGCGCCTCTGCGGCCGCCCTGACCCACACAACGCCCCTCGGTGTCTTATTTATTGGGACTGCGAGGGTGTGATTGATGGGCAGGATCAGTGCATCAGTTCGCCTGTCCCTCCTCTCCTTCCGCCTTCTTCGGACTGTGCGGCTTCATGGCCGTGGCATGCGATAAGGGATCAGATGACGCCACATAGTCTGAAGCAGGTGTAAGAACCCAAGCGAGAGGCGAACATATGTACTGCGCCAGGCCATGAATCCCAGCCCCGCAGTGTTTAAACTATGTCAATACACTGCGGGGCTGTGATTCATGGGCATCGCGAACCGCACCGGCCAACATTAAATGAGGTCAGAAGATGGGCAGCGCTAACAGCGCTAGGCCAGGGGATAACACGACAGCGCAGACTCCTGTACAGCAAATAACAACGCTCAGGAGGCTGCACCCAGCACCAAGGTGGGATTCTTGACATCTGTGCTGCGTCTCATTACAAAGGGAACTCGCGCCTCCAACACAGTTTGACTGTATAAAGGGCTAAATGTTATACGTGTTTCATTCAGCGTGTGCAAGGAGCGAAATTAAAAGAGCAACCTTTGACTTGTGCAGCACTACTGCTGCATAAGCTGTGGCTCTTCTACTTTCTAACCCCTGAGGGGGGGTTAAAGGTTACCTTTGAAATTGGTTTAAGTAGGCTTCGGCCTACACTCTGCTCCCCCTGCAGAGCCCGGGCTACAACACCGCTCGTTGCTGTCCGGAAGTGCTGGCTGCACAGAGCCAAACACCTCGCCAATGTGTCAGTGGGGTCCAGCACCGCCAGCTGTTCCCCTGCTGTGCAGCCGGCAACGTGTCCTGCAAAAGCCACGCAGACACTTGCTCTTGTACCTTCTGCTCCACATCCTGGTTCCAGTACCGTCAGCTGGTTCCGGGCAGAGCCTTTGGCTTAGGTGCCTCCCTCTGGGTATCCGAGTTCCACCAACGTCAGGTGGTCCTTGGTAGTGCTTTCAGGCACGGGTACCTCCTGCTTAGTAACCGGGTTCCAGTAACGTCAGCTGGTCCTCGGTAGTTCCATTGGCTCTTGGACCTTCGGCTACCCATCCGGGTTCCAGCACCGTCAGCTGGTTCTCGGCAGTGTCTTTTGCTCTTGTACCTTCTGCTCCCCATCCTGGTTCCAGTACCGTCAGCTGGTTCCGGGCAGAGCCTTTGGCTTAGGTGCCTCCCTCTGGGTATCCGAGTTCCACCAACGTCAGGTGGTCCTTGGTAGTGCTTTCAGGCACGGGTACCTCCTGCTTAGTAACCGGGTTCCAGTAACGTCAGCTGGTCCTCGGTAGTTCCATTGGCTCTTGGACCTTCGGGTAGCCATCCGAGTTCCAGTTCCATCAGCTGGTTCTCGGCATTTTCTCAGCCTTCTTGTACCTTCTGCTACATTTCCAAGTTCAAGAGACTAAACACGATGACCCGGAAGAACACCCCTAAGATGACGACGACACCAGAGACGACAACCACCGTGATGACGACGACCCTGGAGACGATGACCCTGAAGACCACCCCGATGACGACGACCCCGGAGACCACCCCGATGACGACGACCCCGGAGACGACGACCCTGGAGACGACGACGACCTGGAAGACCGAGAAGCAGAAGAACAAGAGGCTGCAGAACAAAGAGCAGAAGGACATTAAGCATAACACAAAATATCAGAGCAAAAAAATATTATGTAAATTATAAGCAGAAGAAGACTAAGCAGTGTATGGGGGTGAGTCCGTTCCTCCTCGTGGTGCCCCTGGATAAAGCCTGATGCTGCAGGCCAAACTGAACGCGGACAAATGTAACTGGTTTGTGACAGGCAGAACGGAAGGTGTAATCTTCAAACTTTTATAGATAACAACTACGGGAATGCCTGTCACAAATAAGAATATGATGAAGAAGTTGAATATGATGAAGATAATAGTAAAATAAAAAGAATATGAACAATGTAACCCAAAAAATAATAGGTAGAAGATGAAGAAGAAGATGAATAAGGTGAAGAAGTTGATGTCAAAGAAGCTGATGATGAGGATAATTAAGAAGAAAGCGTGGGAGAAGTAAAAAAGAAGGTGAAGGGCGTGGAAGTAGTGAAACATCAATATCTGACATAAAAAAAAAAAAAAATAACATAGTCAAATTCTTTCTAACGCCGAACTTCATAAAAAAAAATTAAAAATCCTGCTATTCTATTACATTGGGCTAAACCTCTGTCCCTTTAATATCTCCGCCACGTCCCCCAATACATCCTACATTATTCTTAGTTGTTTTCCTTCATGTAGAATGAACCTACAAGTTTATAAAGGGTTTATTTTAATTCCGATATTTTCGTCCCATTGACTTGCATTGGGATCGGGTATCGGTATCGGATTGGATCCGATATTTTGACGGTATCGGCCGATACTTTCCGATACCGATACTTTCCGATATCGGAAAGTATCGCTCAACACTAGTCACTACACGTACCGGACCAACTGACGTGTGAAACCGGCCTTAGTGCGTTTCAGACTAGGAAAACACACTAAAGACAAACCTGCTTTTTTTTTTTTTTACCCACAGATTTTCTGTATCTAATGTAAGTCTACATAAAACTCAGCGTACCCACAAGAGAAATTGACATGTTGTGGATGTGAAACAAGCACGACAGGTAGGTTTATGCCAAGTAAAAAAAAAAAAACAACAACAGAAAAAAAACAGTGGGCAGGAGGTTCTATAAATCCCATCTACTTTACTGGAACTGTAAGATGCTGCATTTTTCACATCACAAAAATATGCAGCACCAAAAGCTGATTGTGTGCACACAGCCTAAGAGTGTTTTGCTTTTTTATTTCACTTCCTGTCTCAAATGGCACATCACAGGAAGCTGGGGCTGCACTCGCTTCCCTGCAGCGTCTATCTCCCCTCCTGGAACAGGACGTCATCATTGGGCAGCGCTGCCCCCAACCTGGATCCATGATGACTGCAGCACAGGCACTTTGCTTGGAATTTTGTAATAAAGCGGATTACAAAAGTGATTAGCGTGTAAAAATAGATATTTAGAGAGGGCATTTACACGTCACCTGTGTCTGCGTGTGGTTATTCTGCTCTCCGGCTGGTCGTAATTGACAGCTTCCAAGAAGAACAGCCCATTACTCTACACGCAAAGCCAACATACATGGTATACACCTACGCGCTGCCTTACATCCCACGGCTCTAGTCACATATAAGTGGTTTGTGATGATTAACTTTAAAGATATTAGTGGGAGCAGGAGCGCTGGTACACAGCAGGATCCCAGTGCTGCAGGGACTCCCCATTACAGCCTTGAGCTAATGGATGTGACTTACAAAACCTGTTGTCCATAAAACATATGGGTTTAAATTCATCAAGACTAGCGATGTGCACGCTGGTGTCGATCAGGGGGTGTGCTGGAGGCAGGTGCTCCTGATTTAGGCTACTTTCACACTAGTGTCGTGCACTGCACGTCGCAATGCGTCGTTGTGGATAAAAAACGCATCCTGCAAAGTTGCCCGCAGGATGCGTTTTTTCTCCATAGACTTTTATTAGCGACGCATTGCCACACGTCGCAACCGTCGTGCGATGGTTGCTCCATGTTTTGGCGCACCGCCGCCAAAAAAAAGTTACATCTAACGTTTTTTTTGTGCGTCGAGTCCGCCAATTTCGACTGCGCATGCGCGGTCGAAACTCCGCCCCCTCCTCCCCGGACCTTGCAATGGGGCAGCGGAAGCGTCGTAAGACGTCGGGTGTTCGGGTGCTCGTTGCTTCGGTCGAGCAGATATACATGGAATACTCGGGTACTCGGCCAGAACAACAAGCCCAATGTAAATCTATGGGAAACCCGAGTATTTTTTGATGCGATCCCCCCGGGGGTCCTTTTAGGGTCTAAAAACTTCAGAAATCCATGGGAACACTGCTCAAATGACACAGGGACATCATGGGGAAGACCCCCTGGAAGCATTCCTGACTCCTAGGTCACAGCTGCCAATGTTGTCTGAGTCTGATGCCACTTTTACAGGCGCACTTTAAGGCTACTTTCACACTTGCGTTTTTCAGCTTCAGTCACAATCCGTTGTTTTTTGAGAATGCAGTATTTTCCCATAGACTTGTATTAGCGACGTATTGCCAACCGTCGCGTCCGTCGTGCACTGGATGCGTCTTGTTTCGTCAGACCGTCGGCACGAAAAAACGTTCAATGTAACGTTTTTTCGTACGTCGGATCCACCATTTCCTACCGCGCATGTGCGGCCGGAACTCCGCCCCCTCCTCCCCGGGACTTTCCAATGGGCAGCGGATGCATTGAAAAACTGCATCCGCTGCCCACGTTGTGCCAAATTTTCACAACGTACGTCGCGCTGACGCTTAGCGACGAACCCGTACCGATGCAAGTGTGAAAGTAGCCTTAGGCCTCTTTCACACTTCCATCTTTGTAGCCCCATCGAGATACGTCGTTTTTTGAGAAAACAGGATCCTGCAAAAAAATTTGCAGGATAATTTTCTCATAGACTTGTATTAGCGACGTATCGCGACGGATGGCCACACGTTTCGTCCGTCGTGCACTGGATCCTGCGGAATTTGATGGCCCGTCGTGTGCAAAAAACGTTCAAAGGAACGTTTCTTGTCTGCAGTGAAAAAACGTTCCCCGACGCCTCCTGCGGCATACGTCGTTCCACAGAATGGGAGCCTAAGGACACCGGATCCTGCGGACACTGTGAAACGCAGGAATCCAGTGACGGATGCATATCTCTCTCTCTCGAATCTTATATTATAAAATTCGGCCAGGAACTCTACTGGATGAGTCGCACACGTTTTCCTCTATTTTCACAACGTCCATCGACGCATCATTTCACTGCACTCTGACGCTCAGCCAACGACGGAAGTGTGAAAGAGGCCTAAAACATACAAAAACGAAATCAAAATGTATTTTCCTGAGAAATATGTTAAGGAACATCCTTTCCAGGGGGGTAATTTGTATGTTTGGCAAAATAAAGACCCCCCAAAAAATGTACCTCCACCACTTGGGCTTAGTTCACACGCAGAGTTTTTGAAGCGTTTTTCAACTTTAACATTGCTTTCAACCAACACAAATGCATTCACTGGGAAATGTCATTGTAACATTTAACACCCCTAGCTGGCCATGTGGTGTGTGACACATAAGCAGACCCATCTTGTATCCTTTATGAAGCAGGGACTCAAAGTCACAAAGCCTATTTTTACTGGTGCATCAGGCGGCATTAATCTTATTAAAGGGCCATAATTAAACAGTGGGTCTCCTATGCGGTTATTGCCTATGCAGTGAGTGGCTGGGCTGCCTAAAATTAGGACGCACCCCAATACCCCTTTCACAAGAGGTACAGGAGTGCTTCCTGAAAACAATGTTCCCATTATAAGAAAGTGGGTCTCCCATACTGCTTGCCTATGCAGTGAATGCAAGGCCTGCAAAAAATTAGGAGGCACTCCAATGCCCCTTGAAAGAGATGTGGAGGATGGCTTCATAATAAAATGTTCCCATTATAAAGGAACGGGTCTCTTCTACTTGGAATGCCCATACACTAAGTGTATAGGCTGACAAACCATTCCCCCTGGGGGGTACACATGATTTTTTTTTTAAACAACATTTATGGGCATCATAAACACCCTTGCCAAAACAGAGTTGCTGTTGCATCACGGAATACGTTCACCCTGGTGTTCTAGTGGTGGTGTCTGAAGAGACGTGGAGGATGTCCTCCTATGAATCTTTTCCCAATTTAAAGGAGCCTGCCCTGCCCCAAAGAGACACACACCCCAATAAGCCTTTGAACCCAGGTACTGGAGAGCCACAGGAAAACCTAGTTTACATTATTCATTTGGTCCTGCCATACTGTTTGCCTATGCATTGAATGCAAGGCCTGCCCTGCACCAAATTCACACGCACCCCAAAATACTGTATAGAATGAGGGTAACAGCAAATACAGTGGAATGGAGGCCTGAAATGCCACAATTTGTAGTCCACAGACAGACCGGGTGTCTGACAGAGCTACCACCAATGTTCAATATGTGACCTGTATTTTTTTTAGGCCACCAAAACTGTGTCAATAAGTAAGCTATGCCAACAACAAAAAATTCTATGGAGGCCTGAAATGGTACAATTTTTAGTGCAATGATATGTGATCTGTGTGGCGGACAAAACACAATGTTAAATATCTGAACTGTAGCTAAATATTTGTTTGGCAGCACAATGGTGTCAAAAAATCAGATAAGACACTCCAAAAAATACTATAGTACCACAAAAAATGCCAGAATTTGCTGCGCACTCAGACGTGATGTTCGGGATGGGTAAACCCATTGAAAATTGCTGGATTTTCACGCTGTACTATGAAAAGGATCTGGCTGTAGTCTGCAGTGTCAACAAGCAAATGGAGAAAAAGAAGGGGCTCTGGATTGCTTTGAAATAAAATAATCTGGATTAAGATGCCAAAAAAATTCTTCCTAGCCGCTGACACCTGGAGCTAGGTATATATGTAATAGGCAGCAGCAGACGGTAATGGACCCAATGATATCTATATAGCCACATACAGTGCCTGCAGGCCTTGCACTGATCGGTATAGAGCGACGGACACTCCCCTGCCTACCTAGCACTGCAATCTATATACTCCGGAATTAGTCCTTAGGACTGTTGGTGTAGCTGGATTTGTGTAAAATATGATGGTAGACCCACACTAACTGATAAACCCCCAAATCTGACCCTATCTCAGCAGCAGCTCTCCCTACACTGTCTGATTCCAGAATGCGCCGAGCAGGACGGTGCCAGGTCTCTTATAGACCTGATGACACTGTGCGGCCAGCCAATCACTGTAATGCCACAACCAAGATGGCTGCTGTATTACAGAGCATGGCAGACAATCCCTGCATGATCATTAGCTCTGTAAAGAGCGTCAAACATGCAGGGAGGGGACCCGAGCTCCCGACGAATAATCCCGGAAATGCTCGCCGAGTACACCGAGCACAGTGATACACGGCGAATAACGAGCATGTTCGCTCATCACCAGCTGTAAGATGATGACTTTATTGTGTGCAGGCAATCCAAAAACAAGCCGTGTCGGTGATATAATGACCGTCATCAGTCAGGCAGATTGCAGTGTGCTGATCCGCAGCGTTCGGTATTACCTGGAACCCTGTGCCATCTGTCTGACTGATGAAGGTCATTATATGACTGAAACGTCTTATTTTCGGATTGCCTGCACACAAAATTATCTTATGTTTACCAGTGTTAGGTTTTCTACAAGGTCCTTCTTGGGCACCATCCGCAGGAGTGCCGTAATCACCATTCTGATTCCATGATTCTTACTCCAGCCACAGATTAGAGGAAGATTTCTGGCATAAGGTCATGGATTAAACAAGCTGTGGCGTGTGCCTGTGCCACAAAACTGCTGGAAAAGGGTGAAAAGTCGCAACTATTTTTGCGCCTCGCTTCATAGTGATTTTCACCAGAATTCTGGCATAATTGCTTTGATGAATCGGCGCCACAGAGCTAAAACCTGTTAGGCCTCGCTCACACGACTGTACAACCCGGCGAGTGCTAGGTGGTGATTTATCAGAGCACTCGGCCCAATGTTACACTATGGGGCAGATCAATCACAGCTTGCTGTAAGTGCTTCCGATATTCAGATCTCGCGCCCCCATACAAGCCTAGGGGCGAGTGTAAACCATTGGGCTGCACTCGGATGTCATCTGACTGCAGTCTAATTACCATCTACACAGAGCATGGAGAAATTATGTTCTCGGCACCCATGCTGCGATTCTCTATTGTGAGAACATCGGGATCAGAGCTTGGTCTGGGTGTTATTAGCAGAATCGGCCGATTCTCTCTCATGAGGAATCTACGCTCGTCACTCCAGCCTTATAGCCGTGCCCTTGTGTTATAAGCAGGCGGAGCAGCGGATCTGTATGCAATTACCCTGAGCCCCCGGCCCAAATAGAAGTCTGACCTGCTGTAGCGGGGCAACCTAGCCCCTCTGTACAGCGCCACTAATATATATATATATATATATAGGATGTGTATGGCACTGCTACATTCGTTACTCCGGCAGGTGAGGACCGGCACATGGCCGCTGCAGCCGCTGCTCACCTATGGGGTGGTTTATGTACGGCGTCTGCTCGGCGTCCTTCCTCCTCTGTGCTTTATGCTTTTCGGCAGCAAAGTTCGCCGCTTCCAGAATACCGGCAACTTCCGCCATTCCCGTCACCAGCACCCCGCCGGCATCTGCTAGCAACACCACCGCTTCCTAGGTGCACATGCGCAGACCACCCGCTGCCTGCAAAGCTCTAAACTTCACTTCCGGGGATCGCTAGGTTGTGTAGTGAGGGTGAGTCCGGGCAGTGGTGGGACTACAACCCCCAGCAGAATGCACCACAGCACGGATAGTGAAAGCAGTGCCTGGCGGTAATAGGGAACCTGTGTGAACGCGTCCATAGTATAGCAGAGGCCTCAGGTGGGACCCCCCACAGACGGGCGCCGCTCAGGGCTTTGGGTGAGGATTTCCGCCGTAATAAAGCGCTGCACAGTGTGAATGTGAGCCAGGGTGGGCACAAAGCAGATCACTTTCCTGCACCTGTTTGCCTGTCCATGTGGACGAGCTCTAGAAAAGCAGATTCATTTGTATTGGAGATTTTTTATGGTGAGTAAAGTGCAGAAAAGCTGAACTGCTAGTAAACCCCATTCTGTGTGCAGCCAGCGGGGGTATTCAGTATACTGGGGGGCGTACAGAGGGTGTACAACTGTGTACAGACCAGAAGATCTGCTCGTCTAAGGCTTCTTTTACACTTGCCGTGGTTTTTCGGGCCGTTTTTGTGGCCCCCAATAGATTGCTATGGGGCCACAATAATTCCACAGAGCGCCGTATTTACAGCTGTAAAAAAAAAACAAGATTGTGCCTTCTCGATATTTTTCACGACTTACCGACACAGCCCCCATTGAAAATCAATGAGGCCGCTAAACCAATGGAAGCTTGTTTTTGAGGTGCACCGTGACTTCCGATTTTGCGGAATGCCGTTTTTTTTTCCAATATTTTTTCCATAGTATTGGAGACCTGAAAAACGGCGATCTGCAAGTTTTTTGCTGTCCGTTGTTGCAGCAGACTGTGAAAATTGTGGCAATGCGGCCTGTAAAAAATACAGTAAGTGTAAAAGCCTAATACAACATTGTGAATGAGATGTGGGGAAGTACTGTGCACAAAATGCAAAAAGAAATAAAAATGGCAAAACAGTGTGCAGAAAGTGATCTGCAGCTGCGGTGTGTATACATGCTGCGGTGTGTATACATGCTGCGGTGTGTATACATGCTGCGGTGTGTATACATGCTGCGGTGTGTATACATGCTGCGGTGTGTATACATGCTGCGGTGTGTATACATGCTGCGGTGTGTATACATGCTGCGGTGTGTACGTGAGGGTCCTACTCAGGGATATCTTCATGTACAGGCATACAGGGAAGCCTTACAATCACGGAATAGGACCGCCTACTGGACTCCTGTGTATACAAACACCCAAGGGTTTCATTTAATAAAATATATATCAGTCTGATCAGCTCCTCCTGCTGTATTCCAATCTGCCTTCAGATCAGATAGCAGTTTCATCATGACAGGTTCCTTTAACCTCTTACTGACATCAGGCGTAATAGTACGCCGATGTCGGTCTCCCTCCCTTTGATGTGGGCTTCGGCAGTGAGCCCACATCTTTCCCGGGACAGGTCAGCTCTTTTGAACAGCTGACATGTGCCCGCAACAGCTGCGGATGGAATCGCGATCCACCCGCGACTATTAACTAGTTAAATGCCGCCGTCAAACTGACAGCGCATTTAAATTGCGCTTCCAGCCATCGGGCCGGAAATACGCGCACCACTGACACCCTTCACGTGATTGGGGCCATTGGTGCGTCAGCATGACAACCAGAGGTCTCCTTGAGACTTCGATGGTTGTCAGTGCCAGACTGCTGTGAGCGCCACCCAGTGGTCGGATCTCATAGCAACTCAGCAATTCTACTACATAGAGGTGAGCTAACCAGCGCCTCTGTAGCAGAGCTGATAAGAGTTGTGCCAGCTTCTAGTCTCCTAAGGGTATGTGCACATGTAGAATGATCCTCTGCGTATTTCTCCGCAGCAGATTTGATAAATCAGCAGAGCAAAAATTGCGCGTTTTTCCTGCGGATTTATTGCAGATTTACCGCGGTTTTTGTGCGGATTCCACTGCGGTTTTACACCTGCGGATTCCCATTATGGAGCAGGTGTAAAACCGCTGCAGATTCCGCACAAATGAATTGACATGCTGCGGAATGTAAACCGTTGCGTTTTTTTCCACAGCATGTGCACTGCGGATTGCGTTTCCCATAGGTTTACATGGTACTGTAAACGCATGGGAAACTGCTGCGGAAACGCTGCGGATCCACAGCAAAATCCGCAACGTGTGCACATAGCCCAAGGAGGCTATTCAAGCATGCCAAAAGTAAAAAAAAAAGTTTATATTTTTAAAAGGTCAAATCACCCCCCTTTCACCCCATTCAAAATAAAACAATAAAAATAAAATCAAACATACACATATTTGGTATCACCCAATCTATCAATAAAAAAAAAAGGATTAACCTGATTGTTAAATGGTGTAGTGAGAAAAAAAGTCAAAACGCCAGAATTATGGGGGTTTTTTTGTCGTCGCGACATTGCATTAAAAGGCAATAACGGGCGATCAACAGATCATATCTGCACCAAATTTGTATAATTAAAAACGTCAGCTCAGCACACAAAAAATAAGCCCTCACCCAACCCGTGATCACAAAAAATGGAGATGCTACGGGTCTCGGAAAATTGTGCATTTTTTTTTTTTTTTTTTTTAAAGCAAAGTTTGAAGATTTTTGTTTACCACTTAGATAAAAAAGCACCTAGACATGTTAGGTGTCTATGAACTCGTAACGACCTGGAGAATCATAATGGCAGGTCAGTTTTAGCATTTAGTCAACCTAGCAAAAAAGCAAAACAAAAAACAAGTGTGGGATTGCACTTTTTTTGGCAATTTCACCGCACTTGGAATATTTTTCCTGCTTTCTAGTATATGACATGGTAAAACCAATGGTGTCGTTCAAAAGTACAACTCGTCCCGCAAAAATTAAGCCCTCACATGGCCATATTGACAGAAAAAAAAGTTATGGCTCTGGGAAGGAGGGGAGCGAAAAACGAAAATGCAAAACTTAAAAAAGCTCCGGGGGTGAAGGGGTTAAGGATCTGTTATCAGGGGGAACAAGGCTTGGACAAGTTTAATTTGAAAAAAAGCTTCATCCTTCATTCATGGGGTAAAGAAGTGTCACCGGATGTGTCTACTGCCGCTTATGCTCTTCCCTATACACCACACGTCAAACTGTGGCCCTCAGGGTGATTATATTTGGCCCTCGACGATGGGGGACTATGTGTTGCCCATTATTCGGTATGGAGAACTATGTGTTGCCCATTATACTGTATAGAGGGCTATATGGGGCCCATTATTCAGTATGGAGGAGTATGTGGGGCCCATTATTCTGTATGGAGGAGTATGTGGGGCCCATTATACTGTATGGAGGAGTATGTGTAGCCCATTATACTGTATGGAGGAGTATGTGGGGCCCATTATACTATATGGAAGACTATGTGGGGATCACAGTTGGGGCATCATACTGTGATGGGTCACCATACCTTGCTGAGGGAGGTACAGTAGGGTCATCATACATGTGGAGGGTACTGTGGGGTATCATAGTGTGCTTGGGGGGCACTTTTGTTGGCCTCATACTTTATTATCTGTATTATTTACTAATTCAAGTTTTTTTTATCCTTTGTTATTACATATTTAAATTAGACTATTGGTTCATATGCTTTTTACTGCTCATTACATATTATATTATTCCAGTATGCCGCATTTGTGATTATGTGCTAATTTTATTTTAGCATCTATTAAAATGTTCGTTGTTCATGGGACAACCCCTTTAAGTTTGAAACGTTTCATCATTATATTTGATAAGGAAAAACTTCCTCAATTGTAGACATTTGTTTAAGAAATATCAAGGTTGGCCCACAAATTTGTCCAAGTTTTTCATTTTGGCCCTCTGTGTATTTGAGTTTGACATCCCTGCTCTACACATGAACAAGCTCACAGAGCTATGGCTTATCTGTGACGAGTTTAGCTGTCATTCATGGTACAGCTATCCAAAGTGAGACGAAAAAACAAACAGCTATAACACATCCTCAGCGCATGCAGAGCCCGCCTGGTTTTGGGTAACCCAACCTCAGCCTTCCTGTGGCATTATCCCAGCTGGAGACTATAGTGGAGAGAGACCGTCCTTATGGCAGAAGATGATTTTTCATGTGTCTATTTGAGACACTAAACCCCAAACTAGGAGTGGATTTAACTAGTGATGAGCGAGTATACTTGTTGCTCGGGTGATCTCCGAGTATTTTGTAGTGCTCAGAGATTTAGTTTTTGTCGACGCAGCCTGAAAACATGTGGGGGTTGCCTGTTTGTTAGGGAATCCTCACATGTATTTAGGCGGTCTAGCAGCTGCAAATCATGCAGCTACGTCGACAAAAACAATCTCCGAGCATGCCAAAATACGCAGAGATCATCTGAGCAACGAGTATACTCACTCATCACTAGATTTAACTAAATAAATAGAAAAAAAAAAAAAACCAAAAAGAGAACCTTTCCTATATAATTTTTTTTTCTTTTACAGTTGTTTCCTGACAAACAAAACAGCATAGAAAGCATCTGCATGCCTGGAATAGGTTCTGTCTCATATTGGGGTCCACCAGCTTTCACCAAGGAGTCCGTCATTCTGATGGAACAAAATAATGCTTTATCAGTAAAAAAAAAAAGACAAACTCTTCCATGTATCTGAAAATAAGAGAACCGTGCAGACTTTGGTTTTATTATTATAATTCTCAGCTACTAAAATTAAATTCTGTACAGAAAGTTCCCATCACTATCAAAAAACTCCTTTCCTTTCTGCACAACCTTCATGTTATTCGGAGCGCCACTGTTGGCTAATTCTTCCAGATCTTTGTCACTTAGTACTTCTCTGTCCCATTTCTCATCCTCTGTCCTTTCCTCCTTGTTCATGGTCTGGTCAGATTCTACCTTTGTACTTGTGGCCGGCCCACCCTGACTAGACGCAGCAGAGAAGACGCCTTGCACCAAATCTTGAGACTCCGGCGTTAGAGATTTTGTCAGATGTTCAGTCCTTAAAGCCAATTCTGAAGAGTCTGATGGTGTTGGTGGAGGCAGAAGATGGGCGGACTGGCTGATAAGCAATTGTCTTTTATTCCCCTGTAGTGGTAACAATGGCTGCGCTGGGTGTTTGGAAGAAGCCTCGAGCTGTAGCTGTTTTTTTGAGGAAACTGGAAGATTTTGGCCAAGAATTCTGAAAACAGAGGCATCTTGTTTCATTCTTCTTGCTTCATTTGGTGTAAATTTTGACTTCAGTACTTTCTTTATGGCATCGGTACTCACATTAAATCCTATAGCCAGCCGTGTCAGTGGCCATTCTTCCGGTAACTCCTGTCTCAAATATCTGTGAAAAATAAAAGTGACAAAGTACTGTAATTTCCACAGTCAACTGGACAAAACTTCAAAACCAACGTTAAAATCAGTTTACACCATGTGCCTGGTGCTACAATTTTCTACCATTGTCATGAGGCTATCATAAAAAAAGGAAATAAAAGGGCAATTTTGTTTTCATTCTGCAAAATCAGAAACGAGTAGGTGCCAATGACCTCATGGCACAGCGTCTTGTGTGGATCGGTAGTTGTTTTCCCAATGCAGGTCTATAAGACTCACATTGTGACTCTCAGTCAGGGCTCGCGCACACCAGCCTATACATCGGATGAGTGCTATGCGATGTTTTGTCGGATAGTACTCGGACCAATGACATTCAAAGGGACAATGATAATGAACGATTTTATTCACTTACAGAATCTGTGTACGAAAATAAATAAAAATCCCTGCACTTTCTCTCTGAATTCAGAAGCCACTCACCTATTCACATCTATAGGTACGTAGAAAGCATCGGACTGCACTTTGACGACATCCGAGTGCAGTCCCATTTCCACGAACTCACACAATGGAAAAGTTTCTCTCCATCTTCTCATAGGCTACGTTCACATTTGCGGTCGGCGCCGCAGCGTCGGGCGCCGCCGCATGCGTCATGCGCCCCTATATTTAACATGGGGGCGCATGGACATGCGTCGCACTTGCGTTTTGCGCCGCATGCGTCCCTGCGGCGCCCGCATCCGGGCGCAGAGGACGCAGCAAGTTGCATTTTTGCTGCGTCCAAAATCAATGAAAAAAGGACGCATGCGGCGCAAAACGCAGCGTTGTGCATGCGTTTTGCTGCGTTTTTGTTTGCGTTGTGCGTTGCGGCGCCGACGCTGCGGCGCACAACGCAAATGTGAACGTAGCCATAGTGTGCTACGATTCTCTCACCTGAGAGGATCAGATCACATTATGCTGACACTCAGATTAGTGTTATTTGATTCACATTCTCTCAGATGAAAGAATCTATCTCTGTCTGACTATATTCACTGAGAAAGCGATTTCTGCCAGATAGTGAGAACTGGAGTCACATGAAGCAAAAAAAAAAAAAAAAAGTTAACCGTCGCTGGGAAGCAGAGAAGACAGCAAATGGTAAGTAATTAATAATGCATGTTCTACCTCTTGCATGTGTATGAGGTGGTATGTATTGAGTGTATGCATAGGATTCTCTCTATCCAACTACATTACATTGATCTAAAGTCAGACAATGATCTGGCTTCAGTGGATATTGATGATTGTAATTGATTTTAATGGTCGTTATTGTTAATTTTTCCATTGTGTTAAAAAAAGAATAAAGCCTTTTTTTTTTTTTTTTTTTTAAATCTGCAACATCAAAAACTCAACCAAATATTCATCGTGGGAACAAAGCCTTAGATTCCCAAAGCTCAGTAGAGCGTGTGCCCGGTCCCAACTCTGCGGTGAGGAGTATGAAGACAGCGGCAGACACACTAATGAAGCCAATGTCAGACCATGTTCTGAGAGGTCATATGCACATCATAGAAGGAACCCCCCATGATTAAATATTGAGGACCACTCTGTGCCATACTTAAACCATCCTTGTATTACCTGGATGACCACTGCAATGCCTGACTGCCAGCAAGATCCTCACAGATTGGCAAAAGGGGGTTGTCTTTGATAAGAAGGCCCCCTGAATCATCGTCCCATCACTCACACCATAAGGCCTCATTCAGACATCCATGATTCACGCATAGGACACATACCCATTTTAGTCTATGGGGCTATTCACATCCATTTTTTTTTTTTTTGAAAACTGAAAAACAGACATCAGATTTTGTTACAGGACATTGATCATACTTGGCAACGCAAGGCCATCGGTTCAAGAAAAACAGAAAATGTGCTAATGGCATCTTAGTTGCATCTGAGCGCTGTCTGCTTTTTCACTGACTGGAGAAGCTAGAAAACCTTATATCTTCTGTTTTGGTCAAATTCATGAAATGTGACTTACCATTTCTCGCAACTCATCCCCCCTCCCCCCACGCTGTATGGTTTTTAGATGAGTTTTCAATTTGGCAAATTTTTGTGACCTTTTTTTTTTTTTTTTTTATAGAGATTTACAATTTTTGCTAAAAATTCACAAAAAGCGGCTAATGGCAAAAAAAAAAGCATTTTTTATTTTACCCCAGATTCATCTTGAGCTAAATTCTCGTGTGACATTTTGATGACTTTGGCGCAAAAAAAGGTCAGAGAATACCACAAGACAAAAAAAAAAAGAAAATGACTGATAAATGACAAATTGAGCCTCCATCTTCACTACCTACCTAATCTGCTGGATTGCGTTCCAGGTCAGACGCCTCTCGGCGGGCTCAGGAGGCTCCAGCTCCTTCTTCAGTCGTTTCAGCCGGATTGCTCTCTGATGTCTCTTCAGGGCACTGAGGGACACAAAATCAACGATAAAAAAACTGACACCAGATTTCTTCCACAGATTCCCCAGACACAAGTCAATACTGTAGGTGGAGGGACCTTCTGTGGGCGTTACAGAAGCTTTGTCCAGCACTGGGCTCCTAGAAAGACCATTTTTCAAGACTGTCTTGTACTGATAAGAATGGCCTGTGGGATGCCTGGGGCAGATTGGACAGTGTGCACTTTGGCATCATGGATTTCTCTTAAATATCCATTATGATCACTTATTATCCTTTTGTTCCATCACTGAATTATAAAGGGTCTGTCAAGTTTTGTGGGTTTTTTTTAAAGATAATAGTGCAGCCGGCGCATTCAGACATCAGGTTTTTTTACATACAAGTTCTATCCACGTTTTTCCACATGTTCATGTATTTTTGTGGACCGACTGGTTTGCATAAAATCACAGAGACATGTCAGATCTTGATCCGATCCGTACATCAAAATCACCAATGCATGTCTATGGGTCAGTGAAAATAAAAAAAAAAAAAATTGAAAAGTTCTCAGGTGCTGTCCTTTTTTTTTATGGACTGATAGGAGAAGCTTGAGAAACCTCCAGATTTTTTTTCTTGCTAGGAAACTGACCAGACTTTGATGGTAAGAACTGACACACTAACCAAACTGATCAAATAGGGGCCGCTTTCTGTGTACAAGAAATATTACTCCGATAAGACTCCGCCAAGCACAGAGCCACAGGCCGGGTTCACAATTTGCTTTTTGGTGCAGATTTTGAAACTAAAATATGCAGTGTTGCTGCATCAAAAATGCACACATTTTTCACACAAATTCATGCATTTTTAGGTCTGTTTTTTTGCTGCAGAAACGCATCGAGAATGCAAAGAAAAGCAATGCTAAGCCGGGACCTTACAGATTTCTCAAACCCTACTGAAATTCATGGGGAAAATTTGCACCAAAAAGGTGTGTTCCTGCAACAGAAACCGGCGGTTTTTCATCTGTATTGTATCCATTTATTATGCCCCCATTTGGTTTAATGAGCGATCAGAGTAATGTGAGGTCCATCAGGAAAAGGGCCCCTGTGTGGAGACCATTCTGCAGGCTGAAACTACAGCCAAGTGTGACAGTCACAGGCACACCGCCAGTCACAGGCACACCGCCAGTCACAGGCACACCGCCATACAGGCGCAGGCACACCGCCGTACAGTCACTGGCGCAGGCACACCGCCGTACAGGCGCAGGCACACCGCCGTACAGTCACAGGCGCAGGCACACCGCCGTACAGCATGAGATAGGAAGTCGGTCTTGCGCCATCTAGTGGTGCCTATAAGAACTGCCCCCAGCACGGACACACCGCAGTGAGCGCACATTATTACGCGCAGTGACAGACGCCGCTGCTGACGAAGTGCACATGTCGCCGCTCACTACCTCTTGAGCTCCTGCTCCACGTTTTCCTCCGACTCTCCGTCACTTTCCGGCTCCTGCACGTCTACAGGGAACGGATTTCCCGGATGACGGGTCCGCAAACCGCGGTAGCCCAATGGCGAGCAGTGAGAGGCACCCAGGATGCGGAGCCTCCACATTGCTGCCACCAGGGAGGCCGCCATCACGGAACATCGATTACTTCCGTCTGAGTTGCTCTGTGATCCATTGCCTGGCCCGGGCAGGCTCAGCCTGTAGAGCGCGGAGCGAGGCGGTGTGGGATCAGGGTGAGGGTGGGCTTTTCTGTGAGAATTGGGGGGGCAGTGATCAGAAGCTTTAGGAATCATGTTCAGACTTGTGTCTTACATTACAGCTTGTAATTAAAGGGGTTCACCACAGGTTATCTCCTACCTACAGAATAAGTGGTAACTTGCTGATCGGTGAGGTCTGCTGGGACCCCCATTAATTGGCAGAATGAGGCACTTTTATCTCTGCTAATATGGAGCAGCGGTGCACATGCCTGACCTGTGCGCCATTTATTGGATATGGGGCCACTGAGATCCTTGCATCATAGAGAATGAACATGACGGTGGTCGGGCATCTGGCCCGGGCCCATATAGGATGAGACCCCCCGGAGTACCAGTTCTCTGTTCTGCCAGTCGGTGCATGTGTCAGTGGTCAGACCCCCAGGTTAGCATTTACCACCTATCCTGTGGTCAGCTGATGACTTATTTTGACTGGACAAGCCCTTTAAAGGGGCCCCTCTCAGGAGGGGGACATCAGGTGTGACCTGTAGTAGAGGGCGTCTCCAATCTGAAGACAGAAGGAATGCAGACCACCCACATGGCAGTATGGCAGCTTTTACTCAGGCCTTGTGCACATGTCAGTTTTTATTTCCTGTGTTATCCATTTGGGGAGGATATACATGGAAATTAAATGGAGAGATCTGTTCACATGTCTGTATGGCATTTCTGTGTCTATGTTCCATCTAGAATAGACAGATGGAAAGGTTCGGACTGGGGTGTCTGGGGCCCACCAGGGGAATGGACTCTAGGGGCTCACCCTAAAGCTATATGCAAAGGGGGCGTGGACTGGCTATGGAGGAGTGAGGACACACTTCACCTCAGCTCTCTTCTCCGGGCTGAGAATCAGCCGATTGTGAACTCCCTGGGGCGTTTTGCTCAGAACATGAGCTGTAGGAGAAAGGGGAGATGAGCCTGCAGCAGATCCAAGAGCCTCTCATCCAGCAACAGAGGCATACAGAACTTTCTTCTGGGAACCCCGGCCAGCAAGGGTTGCAAAAACATGGCCACCGCCCCCTCCAGCTATGCAGATGCCTTGGGGCTACAGGAGAGCGAGGTGAGAGCAAGATCTTGTACAGACGTCAGCACCCATACCATCACTCAGTGCTGCAGGAGTTCAAACAAGGAGGTCGTCTAAGGCTCCTTTCACACTTCAGTTGTTTGGCATCAGTCAGCTCCGACATCGTGACGGATTGACGGATCCGTCACAATTGTTGAGAAAACGGTTCTAACGGATCCGTTTTTGTGACGGATCAGTTAACACTGTTCCGTCAAAAAAACGGATCCGTTGTAACCGTTTTTTGACGGATCCGTTTTTTAAAAAGGGAGGCTCTCAATGTGATTGGCTACTGGAAACTACTGGAAAACTATATATACAGTGTATTTACACCACATCTTTGAAAGGTTTTAGAGAAAGTCGCAAAGATGGAAGGGGTGCTGGCGAATATTGTGAAGATATGTGCGGATTTTACTTTTGAGGCAAATCGGTTGGCAGTCATCGTTCGAGACAAGGAGGAAGAAAGACTGCGCATCCTGCGGCAGCGGCGGAAGAGAAGGCTGTGGCTCTATCCTATCACAGCCCAACGCATGACCCGTGGTGTTTATTCAACACTTTACATTGAATTGAGGGAAAACCCTCAGAAATTCTTCAGCTATGTGAGAATGAAAGCAGAAAATTTTGAAATTTTGTTGGGCCATGTGGAAGACTCTATACGGAGACGAGACACCCAGATGCGCTTCTCCATATCACCAGCGGAGCGTCTCATGGTGACTATTCGGTAAGTTTTTATTTTTTTTAAATGATTCTCATCCATCAGACTTATAACTGTAATGTTGTTTTTTTAAATTTTTATTAATTATTGTCTTTTCCTTTTGTTAACAGATTCCTTGCAACTGGAGAGTCGTTCTCATCCCTACATTTCCAGTTCAGGCTTGGGATATCCACAATCTCAGTCCAGTAGCAGTCTCCAGAATGCAGGACAATTTTGCAGACTACTTCATGTCTCAAGGATCAGTTGACTGGCAGTACGAAATGGTGTAAAAAAAAATTTTTTTCACACTTGTAAATATACCATGTTTTTTGTTTTGTTACAAAACCTTTGGACTTTAACCTCACAGTATTGTATGTTTTGAACCGGTACCTCTTTACACATTTTCTACTGTTACTTTTACCATAACCTTGGTGGTTTTAATACAGATTAAAAAAAAAAAAAGAGAAAGACAATAAAATTGTTTTTAAACCAAAAAAAGTTTTATTTATTTACAAGTTCTCATAATTTGGGGTGGAGATAGTAGCGGAGGGGCTGACAGGGCGGGCCACGTCGATAGGGGGGGACAGGACATCACGGGGAGGAAGAGAAGTGGAATGGGTGGTGAAAACATGAGGTTGGGAAGGGAGTTGAGGTACAGATGTGGACTGTGGGAGGTATGTTGAAGGTGTTGGTGGGAACGGTGAAGTTAAAGGGGAAGAATGGAAAGGGGAAGGTAGGTACTGGGAAATACTGAGGGGGGAAGGAAGGAATGGCGAAGGAGTAGAAGTAGGATGGACGGGAGGATAGACGGCGGCTTGAGAGGGGAAAGGTGTTGAAACATGAAGGGCAGGTGGAGGGGCTTGGGACATCGCCTGGGCTAGAGCAGTGTGGCAGCCTTGCATCACATGCATCTGCAGGTCAGGAGTTAGATTTTCCATGTGCCTGGTGACCGACTGAAAAGAACAGTGTCTTGGTGACTGGTTTGCATCTGAATGCATCCTATCCAGACGACTGCTGAGTTCAAGTATGCTTTTGTTAAGCATACTGTACCCAGCAGATGTTTGCTCACCCAAAAGCTTGATGGCATTCTGGAAGGGTGCATTCTGATGCAAAAACTCAGGCGCATAGCTCCTTTCCTGACCTCTCTGGCGCTGCCGTCCTGACCCCAAAGGTGGTCTAGATGTTGCGGCAGTGGCAGAGGGGTGGGGTAAAGGGAACTCTAACTCATCACCTGCAGCTTCAAGTGACGAAGTCCAGCCTGCTGCTCCAGCGCTGGTGGATGGGGCCGAGGGATCACACAAAAGGGAAGGTACAGATACAGAGGGGTCGACGTGGTCCCCGGTGGCAGACTCCTGAGAGATCGCTCCAGAGGGGTGCAACTCTGATGCAGGCTCCCAAGTGCTGCAGACAGTGCTGTTAAAGAAGAAAAAAAATAGTATCTTGATATTACAATTGCCCTTGCTGCCAAAAAAAATAGAAGGTTACACATTTTAACAGTTTGACTGAAAACATGTGGTGTTGAATATTTACCTTCTGCTCAGCAGAGTCGACCGGAGGAACGACAGGGCTCTTACATATTTATACCTGCTCCTGCATCCTCTATCCTCTTGATCCACTCGGGGGCCTGCATCTCCTTGTTAAACTCCCTCTTGAAGCGATCCCTGAGTGACCGCCACCGCACGATAACCCTGTTACCTGGAAAGATAAAGCAAAAATTGGTTACTATACAACACATTAAATCATGCTAACCTAAGTTAATGAAGTGTGAATACTTACGCGCTAGATCCTGGGCCCCAGCGTCGAGTTCCTCCCAGTTATCCAGAACAGCACAGCACACTTCCTCCCATAGCCGTCGGGTGACGAACTGGTCAGCATGGCGGCGGTCCGACATGTTCCACAGCGGCTCCCGACTTTGGATCGCTTGAATGAGGGTGTCTACATCAATGCCCTCCTCTTCCTCAGACTGTTCGGGAGCACGCTGTGAAGCCTTAACAAAAAAATAAGAATAAAAAGGCAAAGATTATACCACATGAATTTTACAGTTTACTAAACACCAAACCAAAAAGGAACTTACTCTTCGGTGACCACCGCGATTAGCATTCCGACGACTATGGGAGGTGCTCTGAGGAACTCTACGTCGAGCCTCGGATTGTGAAGACTAATAAAAAAAGTAAATAAATTATGTGCTTGGATGGAGGCATATGTACTGTGTGTGGGCTGTGCTGAATGTTTGTGTTGGGTGTAGTGTGTTTTATGTGAGGATCTGTCTCTGCAAAACTTACACTATGCGCTCCCGCTCCTCTCATTTCTCCACCCTGCCCGTCTCCTTCTGGAAGCCCCTCTGCTTCAGCTTCCTGTGAAAACAGAATAAATATATATAGGGTTCAAAAACATATGTTACCAGAGATGTACCAAAAAAAAATTATGAAGAAAAAAAAATCACCTCAGGTAGCTGACGATGTGAGGGGGGGCTTTCAGAAGACATTATGGTCCTGTGTCTGTCTTGGGTCCTTGCTGCGTCTGTCTTGGGTCCTTGCTGCATCTGTCTTGGGTCCCTAAGAATCTGCAAGTATAAAGAGAGTTCTAAGCTACTATACAAAAGGATAGATGCTGCTTTCGGGACTTTATACTTACATCTGTTTTCCAAACTTGGGGGGCCTGGCTGCGTCTGTCTTGGGTCCTTGCTGCGTTTCTCTTGGGTCCCTTGCTTGGTTCCTCTAAGAATCTTCCAATGTAAACACAGTTTTAATTAGAATGATTATGTATTGGTATGCCAACATACATTTTGATTCCCCACAAAAAAATTATTACACAAAAAAAAAAAAAAAATTGTGTTAACTGTTACCTTCAAACTTGATATGCTTGATGCACAAGCTGCAAAACCCTCCACCTCCTGTTTCCCCCCCAAATTCCTTGAAAGCAACACCAAAACTACAAAGTCGATATGCACCATGCGCATGTTGGTAAACCTACCCCACCCCCTCCTCCAGACGCAATTTCAACCTTATAAAAAATTTCCCTCATTCAAAGTTAAAATACCAATACCCAAAAATGATAATTATGGTTACCCTACAGTTACTATTTTCTAAAACCAGATAACATCTTCTATACCAAAGGTTTGCATTCCGCATTTGTATATAGAACCTCAAACACCTTTATTGAATGTAGACCCAGTTTTAAATTTATCTTGAAATCATACTACGGACAGTTTTGTGGAAATTTTTATTACAATTTTTTTTTTTTTTTTTTTTGGAAACTAGGAGCTACACTGCTCTTTATTTTAAATACCAGTACAGTATGTTAATGTATGAAAAATAACAAAAATGCAGAACACACATCACACGGCATTTATACACACACCACACACATGTCACAGCACAGCCATTCAAAATACCAGCACAGTATGAAAAAAAAACATGCAAGGCGGGCACACACAGACACACACACACACACTGGCAGAACTCATGCTGGATGGCAGTACTCACATGGCAGTCTCTGGCAGGGTCTTGCTGGCTGCTAGCAGGGTCTGTCTTGCTGGCAGGGTCTGTCTTGCTGGCAGGGTCTGTCTTGCTGGCAGGGTCTCTCTTGCTGGCAGGGTCTCTCTTGCTGGCAGGGTCTGTGTTCTCTCTTGATGGCACATTGAGGAATGAGGCCCACCTGTCCTGTTTATATAGTTTTGGGGTTTTCTGGGCAAAGTATCTACTTTTTGGAGCATGCTCAATTGAAAAAAACGGATTGGGGCGACGGATCCGCCAAATGACGGTTCGCGACGGATCCGTTGCCCATAGACACCCATTCTATGAAATGGCGGTCGTGATGGATCCGTCGCGAACCGCCAATTAGGCGTAGACAAAAAACGTTACAATGTCCGTCAATGTCTAGACAACGTCCGCCAAATTTCGACGGATCCATCGCATGGCGGATGGAACGGACAACCATCCGCCACAATCCGTCGCTAATGCAAGTCTATGGGAAAATAGCGGATCCGCCAAAAAAAAAATGGCGGATCCGCTATTTGAGGAAAATGGCGGTTTCTGACTGACGCCAAACAACTGAAGTGTGAAAGAGGCCTAAGCAGCCTGTGAGCACAGCACAGGGGGATGGGCTGCTGTCTCCCTTCACCATGAATGATGACCAGGACTGGCACAGCACAGACATGGACGCACAAGGTACACTGATGGCAGCTGGTCATTCTAGCCAGACTCAGACATGGCATGCAGAATCTGGGTGGGGGTTAACCCTTGATGAGACCCAGAGGCAGAAAAGGTGTTCTGAGGAACTGCCTCCCCCCTCACTTTCACCAGGGTGCTCTACAATCCCCAACGGTGCAGCAGGAGCTAATTTCCCTTTGGAGGAGACTGCTGCTTCTGCTCATCCCAGGGGAGGGGACACACATTCCTCTGCCATACAAGCCTCAGGAGTTGTAGCAGAGCTGACTCAGCTACGAACCAGGCTAAGGCCGGTTTCACACGTCAGTGATTCCGGTACCTGAGGTGTCAGTTTTCTCACGTACCGGAGACACTGACACACGTAGACACATTAAAATCAATGTGTCTCTGCACATGTCAGCGTGTTTTCATGGACTGTGTGTCCGTTTGAAAAACACGGAGACATGTCAGTGTTCATGGGAGCGCACGGATCACATGGACCCATTAAAGTCAATGGGTCCGTGTAAAATACGTACCGCACATGGATGCTGTCCATGTGCCGTCCGTGTGTCGTGCAGGAGACAGCGCTACATAAGCGCTGTCCCCCCAACGTGGTGCTGAAGCCGCCATTCATTTCTTCTCTCCAGCAGCGTTCGCTGGAGAGAAGAAATGAAAAATTGTTGTTTGTTTTTTTTGCGGTAGAAATAAAGATCTTTGTCACCACCCCCTGTGCGCCCGACCGCTGGAAAGAAAATACTCACCCGGCTCCCTCGAAGCTTCCTCTCCGCGTCTCCCATAGGGGTGGAGCCGCATATTTATCACTGTAATGGACGGCACCAGTTGACCGCTCATACAGGAGATGCTGCGGCGCGGAGAGGACGCTTCGAGGGAGCCGGGTGAGTATTTTCTTTCCAGCGGTCGGGCGCACAGGGGGTGGGAGGGGGTTGGTGACAAAGATCTTTATTTCTACCGCAAAAAACCCCAAAAAACAATGATTTTTCATTCTCTCCAGCGAACGCTGCTGGAGAGAAGAAATGAATGGCGGCTTCAGCACCCAAAGCAGGGGACAGTGCTTACTGTAGCGCTGTCTCCTGCACGGTCCGTGTGGTACCCAGTCGGCACACGGCTGCCGCACGTGTGCCACACTGATGTGCCACGTGAGCTCACGGATAACTCCGGTACCGGAATTATCTGGACGTGTGGGACAGGCCTAACAGCTATTCCTACAAGAGAGGACATGGAGACATACATAACACGGCTGGAGCAGGCTTGCAGGTCAGAATTGAATACTCTGCGCACTTAAGTTAAACAAGTAGATACTTGGGTCCAGGACCATACTAACAGAATCCAAGATATTGAAAGGAAGATGCTTTCTCATCAGAAGTCACTAGACATATACTCCAGCCAGCTTCACTACCTGATAGAAGCCCAGGAAGATGCAGAAAACAGGGGAAGGTGCAATAATCTGAGGATACGGGGTCTACCTGAGTCAGTAGAATCTAAAGATCTTTCTCACACATTGCAATGCATTTTCAACAGAATTCTGGGTGAGCCTCCAGAGAAGGAGATTGAATTGGACAGAGCTCATAGAGCACTTGGCCCCAGAGCATCTGACCCAGACCGTCCACGGGACGTGATATGCCGCATTCATCACTATGTACAAAAAGAAGCCATCCTGCAGAGGCTCAGAGATGGATCCTCTGCTCTATTCCAAGGATCAAAGATTCTAATCCTACCGGACCTGTCCCGACTTACTTTGCAAAAAAGAAGAGCATTGAGACCTCTCTTGGATTTGCTTAGAGATCATAACTTGCCGTATAGCTGGGGGTTTCCATTCCGTTTGCAGGTCCGTCATGCGGGCCGCATGCATATCCTCAGGTCCCCATCGGACATTGCATCATTTACATCAACCTTGAACCTCCCTCGGATTGAAATTTTGGACTGGCCTACTATTCCAGTGGAGGCCTTTGGGGGGGTTAAACCAACGTCTGCCGAGGGCCACTCAAGGCTGGGGCAGGAGGGGGCGGGAATATTTCCCTCCTCCTTGAGATCTGTGGTCTGGGGATGATTTCCTTTCAAAATTAATGCACTATTCTGATATGCAATAATATGTGTCCATGTTTTGCTTTCAGATACTGATTGTGGAATGTTGCTCCAGTTATCTTTATTTGTAACCATCATCAGGTTATTAAAGGGAACCTGTCACCTGAATTTGGTGGGACCAGTTTTGGGTCATATGGGCGGGGTTTTCGGGTGTTTGATTCACCCTTTCCTTACCCGCTGGCTGCATGCTGGCCGCAATATTGGATTACAGGTCATTCTCTGTCCTCCGGAGTACACACCTGCGCAAGGCAACCCAGGGCCTGATGGGTTCACACCAAAATTTTATAAGGTATTTCGCGAACAGCTTGTCTCTTTCCTAACAAAAGTCTTTAGTTCTGTGTCAGAGGGATCCCCATTCGTGCCCCAGTCCCTGGAGGCCCACATCAGCGTTTTACCAAAACCAGGGAAAGATCCATTGTTAATTTCCAATTATAGGCCCATCTCTTTGATTAATGTGGACATCAAAATATTTTCGAAGGCCCTGGCTAATAGGTTGGCACCTTTTATTACCCGGGGTTATTCATACAGATCAAGTAGGGTTTGTCAAGGGCCGAGAGGCCAGAGATAATACGTATAAAACTCTTCTCCTGATGGCTCGGGCGAGGTCCAGATCACTCCCATTGTGTTTGCTTTCGGTTGACGCAGAGAAGGCCTTCGACCGGGTCAGTTGGAGCTTCATGTCGGCTTCCTTGCATCAACTGGGCCTGGGCACCAAATTTATTGAGAAGATTCTCTCTCTATATAGGGGCCCTACAGCTAGGGTTAGGGTTAATGGGTTCCTGTCCTCCCCTATCCACATCAACAATGGTACACGGCAGGGGTGTCCTCTGTCCCCTCTCTTGTATGTATTGATAATGGAACATCTGGCAATAGCCATTAGAAAGAACCCCAGCATTCACGGTATTCCAGTTGGGGTAGGTCAATTTAAATCGGCCTTATATGCAGATGACCTCATGTTTATATCACAGCCTCGCATTTCCTTCCCCTCCATAGTCAAAGAATTTGAGACATTTGGCCATCTTAGTAATTTTAAAGTGAATTATTCTAAATCAGAGGCCCTTAATATAACTTTATCTAGAGATGAAGTTCAACATCTTAAAGATAATTTTCCCTTTAAATGGCAGGAAACAGCATTAAGATACTTGGGAGTAGCCATCCTGACAGATCATACTAAACTATATTCTTTAAACTTCCAACCCCTTTTGGATAAGACTTTGAAAGACTTAGGTAGCTATGATAAGCGGAAGCTCTCATGGTTCGGCCGTATAAATGCGATAAAAATGGATGTACTTCCTCGTTTCCTGTATATTTTCCAGACAGTTCCTCTAATTCCTCCTCCTTCTTTCTTTTCCAGAATCCAATCAGCCATCTCGAGATTTGTGTGGGGGGGGTGGTAGTCCCCTGATCGGCATGGGTACTTTATATAGACACAAAGGCTCAGGGGGCGCGGGTCTTCCGAATTTCAAATTGTATCACAGAGCAGCGCTATTGACACGCATGCTAGACTGGCAGTTCCACAGTTCAGACAAACAATGGGTGGGAATAGAACAAATTAGCTCTACAATTCCACTCCATAACCTTCCCTGGAACAGCCCTAAAAGTAGAGGTCAATTCAGTTCTGAAGCTGACCTCCTTAAAGATACACTTAGAGGATGGGATCTGGAGACCCGCAGAGGCTCTCTGTCCTTGGGCAGTGGACCGCTTACGCCTCTCTTCTCTAATCCGTAGTTTCCCCCGGGTGTAGAGAGGGATCGTTTTCTTTGGTGGGAGAGAGGGGACAATACCAGATGCTTTCATGTCCTCAAGGGTTCGGCCATGCCCGCTTTCAAATCAGTGCAGCCGTTAGAGGGAGGGGGCCCTTCTGATTGGTTGGAATACCTCCACCTAAAATCCTTCCTCTCGTCTCCAGAGGGAGCAGGCTCATACTCCTCCCTTCCTACGCCGTTTGAAAAGCTTTTCCTGTTGGGGTCACTGCCTGCACATGCTGTCTCCTTAATATATGCTCTTTTGAACCAAAATACCAAAGACAAGTTCCCCAAGTATGTGGAGAGGTGGCGGGGTGAGTTGGGAGTTGCCATATCGGAGGCGGAGTGGAGGAAGGCGTTCGTATATTCACATAAATTCTCTATTGCCTGTGCCGCACAGGAAAAGAATTACAAAATTCTCACCAGGTGGTATCGCTGTCCTGATATCTTACACGCCGCTTTTTCCTCCGTCTCCGATAGGTGCTGGCGTTGTGGAGTAGAGAGAGGTACCATGCTACACATTTGGTGGGGATGTAAGCTTATTAAGCCATTTTGGGATTCTGTCTTTTCCGCTTATCCAGCCATTAGTGGTCATTTGGTGACCAACTCCCCCAGGTGGCTTTATTATCTATCCTCCCGGGCTCGTTTCGCTTCCAGAAAAAGGGGCTCCTAAGATTCTGCTTAACTGCTGCTCGCACTGTGATCCTGAGACATTGGAAATCCTCCCAATCTCCTAGTGTGTCTGAATGGGTCAAGGAGATGACCAGCCTTCAAAGTATGGAGGAATTGTCCGCTGAGGTTAACGGTTCAATGGAGAAATATCTGCAGGTCTGGCGTCCTTGGATTTTGTTTATGGACTCTCAGGACTTTCAATCCCTCTTTTCTAAGGGTACTGTCACACAGTGCCATTTTCATCGCTACGACGGCACGATTCGTGACGTTCTAGCGATATCGTTACGATATCGTAGTGTCTGACACGCTACTGCGATCCGGAGCCCCGCTGAGAATCGTACGTCGTAGCAGATCGTTTGAAACTTTCTTTCGTCGTCTAGTGTCCTGCTGTGGCGGCATGATTGCATCATGTGACACAGGTTGTATACGATGTGCGCACAGTAACCAACGGCTTCTACATCGAAAATACGTCATGAAATTATCGCTCCAGCGCCGTGTATTGCAACGTGTGACCGCAGTCTACGACGCTGGAGCGATAATCATACGACGCTGCAACGTCACGAATCGTGCCGTCGTAGCGATGAAAATGGCACTGTGTGACGGTACCCTAAGCCATAAGGAAGATAGATTGAACAATACGGGTTAGATGGATGTCATTATAGGGGTGCAAGTTGCCCCCTTCTATATCAGACTCCATGGTTCCTCCCCCTCCCCCCTTTTTTTTTTTCATCCGCTCTCCTCCCTCATATTCCTCTTCTTAGTCTCATTCTTTCCGTTCGTGTTTATACCATTATTACTTGGAGTGACCTAGCTCCTCTTGTTTGGGTCGCTCTCTTTCAGAGGATACCTCATATGTATCACCAAAGGTCCTACAGTCTTCCTGGATAGGGGATACCTACATCCGCCATGGATTTTTTTTCTTTTCAGATCTTGTTGGACTTGATTGAAAATGATTTTGACCTGAAAGTTATACTATTTCGGGACTTGTTGGTTACAGGTCTTGATATACAGTTGTATATGAGATTTCTTTTTGTACTCAATACGTTTTATGTTGTTGAATCCTTTGTTCCTTGTTTGTTTTGAAGTTCTTTTCAATAAAAACCAGATTAAACATAAGATATATGCAAATATCTGTCAGTAGTTACCCCACTATAGTGGAGCATCAGCTGTAAAACACCGGGCTCCTGCACATCTACTGTGCGCCCCCATAACTGAGATGAATAATTATGGTAGTTTACAATAATGGGGTTCTTTGGTTAAAACAAGTTTTTACTGATCCATGGGCTCCACAGGATAGATGAGCGCTTAGGTCCGACCATTAGAAACTACACCGATCGGAAGAATGAGGAAGTTTTATCGTAGATAGGATACTTATCCCCATTTTAAAATATAGCAGCAGGTGGGATATCTGACAGTGTCTCCATTCATTCTCTTTGGGGCTTCTAGAAAAAAGTAAGTGCAGCCACTGATGGAATGAATGGATCAGTGATCAAGTCGGACATGCCACTCCAGTCTAATGGGGACAAAAAGTTCCACATTTTGCAGAATGGGTCCAAGCAGTCAGACCCCCACCAATCAATATGTTATCACTTATCCTGTGGATAGGTAATTACTTTTTTCCACAGGAAACCTCCTGTAAGTGCATCTCTGCTGCTGTGTTCCAAGTATCTAATCTCTAATGGAAATACAGAATCTTCTCCTAATTAATATCAGTGAGAACAAATGACTGCCATACACAACACAATCCCCTATACTAAGACAAATACCACCATATACCGGAAGAAATACAACCACACCATGACCAGACCACATCATGACCAGACCACATAGTGACCGAAGGTATATATCAAGGCACAGTGCATATAATAATTGTACATAGGAGGAAAAAATATATAATCTATAACCACCAATGTGCACCAATGGAGAGTATATCGGACGATCGGAAACCATATAGAACAAACAACGAAAAAAAACAAAACAAAGTCCAAGATATAATATAAATTACAATATTTATTAAAATATATATAGTATGATGTAACAGTGGGAACATAGTGACCGAATAATACTCCGAATAATACTACATACAAGGGACAAATACCGCCACACCATGTGCAGACCACATATTACCACCACATAGTGACCGAATAATATGACATATTACCAGCATATAGGGACCAAATAATACCACATACAAGGAGAAATACTGCTACTACACTGACCAGACCACAAATTACCACCACATAGTGACCGAATACTACAATACTGATGATGAATACAAACCACAATACTAACAACACTATTACCACTAGTGACATTATACACAGAAGCTCTGTATATAGTGTCAGTGTACAGATAATACAGTGACCACTAGTGACATTATACGCAGGAGCTCTGTATATAGTGTCTGTGTACAGGTAATACAGTGATCACTAGTGACATTATACACAGGAGATCTGTATATAGTGACAGTGCACAGTTAATACAGGGATAACCAGTGATATTATACACAGGAGCTCTGTATATAGTGTCAGTGTATAGGTAATACAGTGATCACTAGTAACATTATACACAGGAGATCTGTATATAGTGTAAGTGCCAATTGCTGGCCAATCAAGCACAGTGATGCTGTTGTTTTTAAACCAGGTATTGGTACTTTTGGCATTGTGGACAGATGCCAAGTCCTGCTGGAGAATGAAATTTCCATCTCCAAAAATCTTGTCGGCAGAGGGAAGCATGAAGTGCTTTAAAATTTCCTTGTACGCGGCTGGGCTGACTTTGGTCTTGATAAAACACAGTGGACCTACACCAGCAGATGACATGGTTCCCCAAACCATCACTGATTGTGGAAACTTTACACTACCTACCAACCAATACCTGGTTTAAAAACAACAGTATCACTGTGCTTGATTGGCCAGCAAACTCTTCTGACCTTAATCCCATAGAGAACCTATGGGGAATTGTCAAGAGGAAGATGAGAGGCACCAGACCCAACAATGTAGACAAGCTGAAGGCTGCTATCAAAGCAACCTGGGCTTCCATAACACCTCAGCAGTGCCACAGGCTGATCGCCTCCATGTCACGCCGCATTGATGCACTAAACGTTGCAAATGGAGCCCCGACCAAGTATTGAGTGCATTTACTGAATATAAAATTCAGTAGGCAGTAGGTAGTTTTGGATTTTAAAATCATTTTTTCAAGCTGGTGTTATAAAGTATTCTAATTTACTGAAATAATGACTTTTGTTTTTTATTGGCTGTAAGCCATAAGCATCAACATTAACAGAAATAAACACTTGAAATAGATCACTCTGTTTGTAATGACTCTATATAATATGAGTTTCACTTTTTGTATTGAAGAACTGAAATAAATTAACTTTTTGATGATACTCTAATTTTATGAGATGCACGTGTATATGCATCATGGCTCCCCATATATCCAGTCTGGTCACTTGTCCTGCCCCTTCCCCATATATCCAACCTGGCCCCCCATTCTGGCCCCCTCATATATATCCATCCTGCCCCCCTCCATATATCCATCCTGCCCCCCATATATCCATCCTGGCCCCCACCATATATCCATCCTAGCCGCCCCATATTTGCATCCTGGCCCCCTTATATATGCATCCTGGCTCATCCATATATCCATCTTGGCACCCCTTATATCCATCCTTGTCCCTTGTCCTGCCCCTCATATAGCCATTCTGGCACCCCATATATCCATCCTGGTCCCTTGTCCCCTTGTCCCTTCCCCCGTTTGTGTATCCATCCTGGCCCCCTTCCCCCATATGTGTATCCATCCTGGCCCCCTTCCCCCCATATGTGTATCCATCCTGGCTCCTTTCCCCCCGTATGTGTATCCATCCTGGCTCCCTTCCCCCCGTATGTATATCCACCCTGGCTCCCTTCCCCCGTATGTGTATCCATCCTGGCCCCCTTCCCCCATATGTGTATCCATCCTGGCCCCCTTCACCCATATATGTATATCCAACCTGACTCCCTTCCCCCTATATGTGCATCCATCCTGGCTCCCTTCCCCCGTATGTGTATACATCCTGGCCCCCTTATGTGTATCCACCCTGGCTCCCTTCCCCCCATATATATATCCATCCTGGCCCCCTTCCCCCTATATGTGCATCCATCCTGGCTCCCTTCCCCCGTATGTGTATACTTACTGGCTCCCTTCCCCCCGTATGTGTATCCATCCTGGCCCCCTTCCCCCGTATGTTTATCCATCCTGGCCCCCTTCCCCCAGTATGTGTATCCATCCTGGCCCCCTTCCCCCGTATGTTTATCCATCCTGGCCCCCTTCCCCCAGTATGTGTATCCATCCTGGCCCCCTTCCCCCGTATGTTTATCCATCCTGGCCCCCTTCCCCCAGTATGTGTATCCATCCTGGCCCCCTTCCCCCTCATATGTGTATCCATCCTGGCCCCCTTCCCCCAGTATGTGTATCCACCCTGGCTCCCTTCCCCCCGTATGTGTATACATCCTGGCCCCCTTCACCCCGTATGTGTATCCACCCTGGCTCCCTTCCCCCCATATGTATATTCTTCCTGACCCCCTTCCCCCTATATGTGCATCCATCCTGGCTCCCTTCCCCATATGTGTATCCATCCTGGCCCCCTTTCCCCCATATGTATATCCATCCTGACCCCTATATGTACATCCATCCTGGCTCCCTTCCCTCGTATGTGTATCCATCCTGGCTCCCTTCCCTCGTATGTGTATCCATCCTGGCTCCCTTCCCCCCGTATGTGTATACATCCTGGCCCCCTTCACCCCGTATGTGTATCCACTCTGGCTCCCTTCCCCCGTATGTGTATCCATCCTGGCTCCCTTCCCCCATATGTTTATCCATCCTGGCCCCCTTCCCCCAGTATGTGTATCCATCCTGGCCCCCTTCCCCCTCATATGTGTATCCATCCTGGCCCCCTTCCCCCAGTATGTGTATCCACCCTGGCTCCCTTCCCCCCGTATGTGTATACATCCTGGCCCCCTTCACCCCGTATGTGTATCCACCCTGGCTCCCTTCCCCCCATATGTATATTCTTCCTGACCCCCTTCCCCCTATATGTGCATCCATCCTGGCTCCCTTCCCCGTATGTGTATCCATCCTGGCCCCCTTTCCCCCATATGTATATCCATCCTGACCCCTATATGTACATCCATCCTGGCTCCCTTCCCTCGTATGTGTATCCATCCTGGCTCCCTTCCCTCGTATGTGTATCCATCCTGGCTCCCTTCCCCCCATATGTGTATACATCCTGGCCCCCTTCACCCCGTATGTGTATCCACTCTGGCTCCCTTCCCCCGTATGTGTATCCATCCTGGCTCCCTTCCCCCATATGTGTATCCATCCTGGCTCCCTTCACCCCGTATGTGTATCCATCCTGGCCCCCTTCACCCCGTATGTGTATACATCCTGGCCCCCTTCCCCCAGTATGTGTATACATCCTGGCCCCCTTCACCTCGTATGTATATCCATCCTGGCTCCCTTCCCCCGTATGTGCATCCATCCTGGCCCCCTTCACCCCGTATGTGTATACATCCTGGCCCCCTTCCCCCATATGTGTATCCATCCTGGCCCCCTTCACCTCGTATGTGTATCCATCCTGGCTCCCTTCCCCCATATGTGTATCCATCCTGGCCCCCTTCACCCCGTATGTGTATACATCCTGGCCCCCTTCCCCCAGTATGTGTATACATCCAGGCCCCCTTCACCTCGTATGTATATCCATCCTGGCTCCCTTCCCCCGTATGTGCATCCATCCTGGCCCCCTTCACCCCATATGTGTATCCATCCTGGCCCCCTTCCCCCGTATGTGTATCCATCCTGGCCCCCTTCCCCCGTATGTGTATCCATCCTGGCCCCCTTCCCCCATTATGTGTATCCATCCTAGCCCCCTTCACCCCGTATGTGTATCCACTCTGGCTCCTTTCCCCCGTATGGGTATCCATACTGACTCCCTTCCCCCCATATGTGTATCCATCCTGGCTCCTTTCCCCCCGTATGTGTATCCATCCTGGCTCCCTTCCCCCCGTATGTATATCCACCCTGGCTCCCTTCCCCCGTATGTGTATCCATCCTGGCCCCCTTCCCCCATATGTGTATCCATCCTGGCCCCCTTCACCCATATATGTATATCCAACCTGACCCCCTTCCCCCTATATGTGCATCCATCCTGGCTCCCTTCCCCCGTATGTGTATACATCCTGGCCCCCTTATGTGTATCCACCCTGGCTCCCTTCCCCCCATATGTATATCCATCCTGGCCCCCTTCCCCCTATATGTGCATCCATCCTGGCTCCCTTCTCCCGTATGTGTATACTTACTGGCTCCCTTCCCCCCGTATGTGTATCCATCCTGGCCCCCTTCCCCCGTATGTTTATCCATCCTGGCCCCCTTCCCCCAGTATGTGTATCCATCCTGGCCCCCTTCCCCCTCATATGTGTATCCATCCTGGCCCCCTTCCCCCAGTATGTGTATCCACCCTGGCTCCCTTCCCCCCATATGTATATCCATCCTGGCCCCCTTCCCCCTATATGTGCATCCATCCTGGCTCCCTTCTCCCGTATGTGTATACTTACTGGCTCCCTTCCCCCCGTATGTGTATCCATCCTGGCCCCCTTCCCCCGTATGTTTATCCATCCTGGCCCCCTTCCCCCAGTATGTGTATCCATCCTGGCCCCCTTCCCCCTCATATGTGTATCCATCCTGGCCCCCTTCCCCCAGTATGTGTATCCACCCTGGCTCCCTTCCCCCCGTATGTGTATACATCCTGGCCCCCTTCACCCCGTATGTGTATCCACCCTGGCTCCCTTCCCCCCATATGTATATTCTTCCTGACCCCCTTCCCGCTATATGTGCATCCATCCTGGCTCCCTTCCCCGTATGTGTATCCATCCTGGCCCCCTTTCCCCCATATGTATATCCATCCTGACCCCTATATGTACATCCATCCTGGCTCCCTTCCCTCGTATGTGTATCCATCCTGGCTCCCTTCCCTCGTATGTGTATCCATCCTGGCTCCCTTCCCCCCGTATGTGTATACATCCTGGCCCCCTTCACCCCGTATGTGTATCCACTCTGGCTTCCTTCCCCCGTATGTGTATCCATCCTGGCTCCCTTCACCCCGTATGTGTATCCATCCTGGCCCCCTTCACCCCGTATGTGTATACATCCTGGCCCCCTTCCCCCAGTATGTGTATACATCCAGGCCCCCTTCACCTCGTATGTATATCCATCCTGGCCCCCTTCACCCCATATGTGTATCCATCCTGGCCCCCTTCCCCCGTATGTGTATCCATCCTGGCCCCCTTCCCCCGTATGTGTATCCATCCTGGCCCCCTTCCCCCATTATGTGTATCCATCCTAGCCCCCTTCACCCCGTATGTGTATCCACTCTGGCTCCCTTCCCCCGTATGGGTATCCATACTGACTCCCTTCCCCCGTATGTGTATACATCCTGGCTCCCTTCCCCCCATATGTGTATCCATCCTGGCCCCCTTCACCCCGCATGTGTATACATCCTGGCCCCCTTCCCCCAGTATGTGTATACATCCTGGCCCCCTTCACCTCGTATGTGTATCCACCCTGGCTCCCTTCCCCCATATGTATATCCATCCTGGCTCCCTTCCCCCGTATGTGCATCCATCTTGGCCCCCTTCACCCCGTATGTGTATCCATCCTGGCCCCCTTCCCCCATTATGTGTATCCGTCCTGGCCCCCTTCCCCCCTATATGTATATCCATCCTGGCTCCCTTCCCCCCGTATGTGTATCCATCCTGGCCCCCTTCCCCAGTATGTGTATCCATCGCGGCCCCCTTCTCCCCATATGTGGATCCATCCTGGCCCCCTTCCCCAGTATGTGTATCCATCCTGGCCCCCTTCCCCAGTATGTGGATCCATCCTGGCCCCCTTCCCCAGTATGTGTATCCATCCTGGCCCCCTTCCCCAGTATGTGTATCCATCCTGGCCCCCTTCCCCAGTATGTGTATCCATCCTGGCCCCCTTCCCCCCAGTATGTGTATCCATCGCGGCCCCCTTCTCCCCATATGTGGATCCATCCTGGCCCCCTTCCCCAGTATGTGTATCCATCCTGGCCCCCTTCCCCCTATGAGAGAGAGAGACAGAGAAAAAAAAACATTCTTCTTCCCTGCCTGCGCTCCCGGTGGCGTCCTCCTCCTCTGCAGGTCGGCGCGCTCATAGTAAAATGGCAAAATATATCCGGCACGCCATTTCCGCTCCCAGCTGCGCGCCTCTTTCAGTCACCACGGCCATGAGGACACTGCTTTTAAAGCCGCCGCTTCTCCTATACCATTAGCGCCTTTCTTTGCAGGAGCATATCCATTACTACGCGCTGTTTGTACAGGACTCTCACCTTCCACAGCAATCCGGTAATATTCCTTCTTTCACATTACGGTCCTTATCTATATGCATTATTCCTGCCTCTATTGGAGACGCAGGCACTGCCAGTTTTTCTGTGGACATTGCACTTTGGTTATATTATCATTTTTTATATATATATATATTTTTCATCCACCATCATTTTTTTTTTTTTTCCTTTTCATACTCATATTTAGTTGTATGTTTATTTTATATTTTTTCTCAAAGTTTACATATTTTCTTATTCTTTCATTTTTCTCATGCATACCCCTATACGATTTTTTCTTGTAGACTTCTTTTTGCCGTAGTGACTTTGGCCTCGCTGCATTGAGACTTTTTTTCTTAATTTTGTCTGTATATGACATGCTACCCATATGTCTGTGACCACACATCATATGCAATATAGCTATTTTTCAATATCACCACAAGTTGTTCCCTTTGTAAGGAACCTTGAGCCAAAATGGCATTACAGTTATACACTAATATATGCAACAGGACAGCATAGCTTGTTGATTGTCCCCATATTTTCCATATATACTTTTTCATATAAGTTCTTTTTCATTGCTGCTCAGGATTCCAGCTACATAGGGTTAATGTATATCTGCCTGTAAGGTAGCATTTGTTTCCTATTCATGTTTATGTTTATATTCTATTTTATGTTAATTTCTACGCCATGGAATGGATAAATGACACATATTTCTATGAGGATGTGAGCCACACAGACGAATATCAGTATAAGGATCGTGTATTCTGATTATGTGTTTATAGCCACCTCTAGTATCATGTTTTGAATTTACTATTTGTCATGATGTCGTATCTGTATGAGGCATGTATATATATTATTTCTTATTGTTTGTTTACTTTTTCAATTCCAGTCTGAAGAAGGTCTATGTTACGGACCGAAACGTTACTTTAAATCTGGGATTGCATTAATAATAAATTCTATTTGCATCTATATTTGAGTGCCGGATATATTTTTCCTATTTATGTAAGGGAGTGGTACCCCTTTCCGTGCACCTATCTCCATTGCAGAGTGACGTGTATTACCTTTTTATATGACTATACCTTTACACGAGCACCTGCAAGCCTAAATTTTTTTACTTTATTATGTCCGCCACGGGCTTTTCATATAATGATACTGAGGTGGCCAATATAGTTTCTCAAGTCTCCACGTCAAGTGACTTTCTACAGGTATCAAGCAACGAGTTCAAGTCACGGGATTTGGAGAGGGAATCTCGACATTTGACTGGCCTTGAACTACATAGTGCAACTATAGCGGAGTACATCAAGACCCAACGGATCCCGAGAGGACTAAGGGTTTCGTTACGTCCCACTTTATTCCAGGATAACACCGATTTTTGCCTACGTTTTGAACAGATTCTCAATAAGTGCTCCCTAGATTTGATGACTTTGACTCTTGATTATCTACATAAGGAAGTAAAAACCAGCCAGGACAAACTACAAACCATTGAAATTCAACTTAAGGATACATCTTCAAAAGAGGAATTTGATTCCATTAAATCTCGCCTGAAGGATAATTTGGAATCTTATCGACTGGAAACAGAGAAGAGGAAACGACAGAAATTTATTCGTGATACACAGGACTACCTACAGAATAGGGTGTATAAATGGCGGGGCTCCACCACCTCCTACAGATACAATTACAGAGGACCAAGATTCGAGGGTTCATCAGCATCCAGTTCGGACAACGAAAGAACAGATTCCTACAGGGTTCCTTTTTTAGGCACAGGCAGGAGGAACAACCAAAGAAAAGGACGAGGAGGGGCGGTCAATGCCTCAGAAATCAATCGTCACACGATGAACACGCGATCGCAGGTAGTTCTACCAATTTAGTGGTTAATATTTCCTCGAAGTCTCTTAATCATACACAATTACGTTTATTGCAAAAAGGACTATCCTTTTGCCCTACCTATAAATTTAACACATTCCAACTTGATCTTGACCTACAGAGGTTTTACAGAAGTCTAAGATTAAAAACATTTTTTCATAATCAGGCTCCTCCTACTACTACAACAGAACGAGATTGTACCAGAATTACACCTATTAACCTGTCCAGTCTAGGCCTTAGACTTCCTAGTCATTTTAATCCACCCCAGAATAGTCCACCTGTAGAAACATTTATTGCACTAATAGGTAAAGAGGTAGAAAAATTCTCTAAACAGGTCACTAGAGGTGAACTTGCTTTCCAGGAAAATTTAGACTACAACGAACGTAGGGCACTCCAATCCCTCATGTCTGATAAAGACATAATTATAAAACCGGCAGACAAAGGGGGTGCTACTGTCATCATGGATCATACCATGTACAGGGATGAAATCCTTACACAATTAAACAACAGAACGGTTTATTTACCATTACCGCATAATCCTAGTAAGTCAATAGAATCTAAGATCAGAGTTATTTTAGAGGAAGCCTTTCAATCTGACATCATTGACAAGAAAACTCAAGAGTTCTTAACCAAAACTGATCCCATGATACCGGTGTTTTATACGCTTCCCAAAATACACAAAAGGTTGGATAGACCCCCAGGTAGACCCATAGTGGCGTCTACAAATTCAGTTTTGTCGCCACTTTCCATATTACTGGAGAAGGTGTTGACACCTTTAATAAAAAATACGTCATCATTTATTTTGGACACAGGGGCTTTTTTAAACACAATTAGGGATATTGGCAGGGTCACGGAAGAAACCATTTTAGTTACGTTTGATGTGAACAATCTATATACATCTATTGAACATGAGAAAGGTATACAAGCAACTAGACTCTTATTACAGCAAACCAATATGACCCCACAGGTGATTGATTTTTTGATGGAACTATTGAGGTTAGTGTTAACTGAAAATTTCTTTTTATTTGAGGACAAGTTCTATTTGCAAGTACAAGGTACTGCCATGGGGTCCAATGTGGCCCCACCTTATGCCAATGCATACATGTCCTACTTTGAAGCTCAATTTGTATACACTAACCCTCTATATCAGTCTCACTGTCGTAAGTGGCTTAGGTACATCGACGACGTGTTCTGCCTTTGGGAAGGGTCACCAGCAACACTAAATGAGTTTTTTAGTCAGATCAATACTATATGGCCCGAGCTGACATTTACCATCACTCAGGATTATAGTCAAGTTAACTTTTTGGATACTCTTATAATTAAAAACACAGATGGGTCCCTCACCTCTGACCTATACACAAAAAGCACCGATAGAAACAGTTTACTACTATACCATAGTTGTCATCCAACTGCAACCAAGAAATCCATTCCCATCTCACAGTTTCAAAGAGTAAGAAGGATAGTCAGTGACCAGGACACATGCTCAACACGGTTAGATGAGATGGAAATAAAATTCAAACAAAGAGGTTATCCGAGTAAACTGTTACTCGATTGTCGTCGCAGGCCGAATTCAACAGGGGAGGATAAAATTTCACATAGAATACCTTTTATACATACTTTCCACCCTTTTGCTTACAAACTGCATCGGAAGATACGCAAACATTGGCCATTGTTGCAGACTAGCTATCCAGAGATACAGGAATTTAGAGCACCTTTTTTTCCCTGCTTTAGGAGACCTAGTAATCTGCGGAACAAATTAGTGAGAGCAGACATTGGATCTATCCAGAAGGTACCAAAACAAACCTTTTTACACACTCAAAGAAAGGGCACATTTCCCTGTTTACAATGTGCACAATGTGCAAATGTACTTAAGGGCTCCAAAATTTCCCATCCACTCACGGGTATTGATATTCCCATAAGAGATTTTTTTACTTGTGATTCCCAGTTTGTCGTTTACGCAATTAAATGCCCTTGCGGCAAAATATATGTAGGAGAGACCACACAGAAGGTGAAGGATCGCATTTCTCACCATAAATCTGACATACGATGTGGGAAAGATTATCTCCCCATCCCACATCATTTCCGTTCTGCAGGACATTCTATAGCACAACTAAGGTTCTTAGTATTGGAACAGGTTCATGCCAATAGACGAGGAGGTAACCAGGTCAAACGACTCAAACTTAGGGAGGCTTTCTGGATACATCATTTACAAAGCATGGAACCAAAAGGATTGAACAGGGAATATGACATTATGAGTTTATAGAGCCATTTACCGTATATGTATTAGTATATGTATATTAAATCTTATTCCCTCTCTTGCAGTTTGCCCAGTCACGTAATTGATTATCCTACGGAAGGGGTATGGTTTCCCTTTTTTTCTTATTCCCCCCCCCCCCTTTTTTTACTACCTATTTTTCATTATTTTGTTTCTCCTTTTTTATTCATATTTTATTTTTTTGTTTTTTTATTATTTTTTATTGTTCCTCTTTTTCGTTACTATTGTTCCTATTTTTTTACATATTTAGGTTTAGTTCATGTTTTCTTTCTTTTTTTCTATTTTTTAGTTCTATTTTTACCCCTTTTCTCTACTTCGTATTTTCATTTTATACATTATATTTCATTTTTGGTTTTACCAGCATTATTTTTTCCCCCCTTTTTATTTTTTACCTTTTCCCACATTATTATTATTCCATTTACTGTTTAGTTGACGTTCCTTTTTCCATTAATTATTTTTTTCTCTTTATTCATAGTTGCTGTCACTGTCCTGCACTCCAGCGCCTTTAGGACATGCGCACTAGATCTTCACACGTTGTGCGCTCCAACTGTGCGTTCCACCTTTGGCACCGCCCATCAGTATAGGCGGTACACACAGCGATCATCCTCTCACAGGGACGTCACTTCCTATGCGCCCCAGCCTGTCACTCTGTTCTCTGACATGCGCACTCACCAGCACAGGACGCCGCATGTCGCCACGCCATTTCCGCTCCCAGCTGCGCGCCTCTTTCAGTCACCACGGCCATGAGGACACTGCTTTTAAAGCCGCCGCTTCTCCTATACCATTAGCGCCTTTCTTTGCAGGAGCATATCCATTACTACGCGCTGTTTGTACAGGACTCTCACCTTCCACAGCAATCCGGTAATATTCCTTCTTTCACATTACGGTCCTTATCTATATGCATTATTCCTGCCTCTATTGGAGACGCAGGCACTGCCAGTTTTTCTGTGGACATTGCACTTTGGTTATATTATCATTTTTTATATATATATATATTTTTCATCCACCATCATTTTTTTTTTTTTTTTCCTTTTCATACTCATATTTAGTTGTATGTTTATTTTATATTTTTTCTCAAAGTTTACATATTTTCTTATTCTTTCATTTTTCTCATGCATACCCCTATACGATTTTTTCTTGTAGACTTCTTTTTGCCGTAGTGACTTTGGCCTCGCTGCATTGAGACTTTTTTTCTTAATTTTGTCTGTATATGACATGCTACCCATATGTCTGTGACCACACATCATATGCAATATAGCTATTTTTCAATATCACCACAAGTTGTTCCCTTTGTAAGGAACCTTGAGCCAAAATGGCATTACAGTTATACACTAATATATGCAACAGGACAGCATAGCTTGTTGATTGTCCCCATATTTTCCATATATACTTTTTCATATAAGTTCTTTTTCATTGCTGCTCAGGATTCCAGCTACATAGGGTTAATGTATATCTGCCTGTAAGGTAGCATTTGTTTCCTATTCATGTTTATGTTTATATTCTATTTTATGTTAATTTCTACGCCATGGAATGGATAAATGACACATATTTCTATGAGGATGTGAGCCACACAGACGAATATCAGTATAAGGATCGTGTATTCTGATTATGTGTTTATAGCCACCTCTAGTATCATGTTTTGAATTTACTATTTGTCATGATGTCGTATCTGTATGAGGCATGTATATATATTATTTCTTATTGTTTGTTTACTTTTTCAATTCCAGTCTGAAGAAGGTCTATGTTACGGACCGAAACGTTACTTTAAATCTGGGATTGCATTAATAATAAATTCTATTTGCATCTATATTTGAGTGCCGGATATATTTTTCCTATTTATGTAAGGGAGTGGTACCCCTTTCCGTGCACCTATCTCCATTGCAGAGTGACGTGTATTACCTTTTCATAGTAAAATGGCAGCCGACATAGCAGAGGTCGGCGGTGAATGTGTGCGCCCATCGCATGTCATGCGCTGGTGACAACGGGCGCACACTTGCCAGTATCCATCGGGCCGCATGCCGCCGCAGTTCAGGTAATGAACACTGCGTGCACGCGCCCCTGCACATACGCCACCTGCGCTTTTAAAGGGCCCGTGCCGCTAAAAACCGCAGACTTTTTTTTTCCCAGCTCCTCCTCTCCTTCCCACAGCCAAGGGCCCACCGGGGATTTCCCCGATACCCCGCCAGGCCAGACCAACCCTGCAGATGGAGGGATATGGGGGCAGAGTGGCCCCGGGAGTCCATATGATCGGGGTATCTGCTTCCCGTTCACTGTTTAGCATTGGATTGAAGGAACTTTCTCCCTGCTGGAGTTTTCTTCCTTTCTAAAAAGAAACAGGCTCTGGCACGGTGTTAGCCGCTGAGAAATTTTCTCATATGTCCAAAATTATTATTTTGTTACTGTTACTAAGAGCAATATTTTTTTTCTTTAAATAAGAAACAAACAGTAAACCGGACCCCACGGACGTCTAGTTCTGTTTATCTGTTCCATCTGTCTATTGTAAAAGGAACTAAGGAAAAAGCTGGACAGACATGTGAACAGGGCCTAACAGCACCCAATCATTTGAATGGGTTTTATTGTTGCTGTAATGTCATCTGTCCCATCTGCTAATCAGTCTTTGTATAAAAAAAAACTTTTTCTAATCAAAGACTAGATAGCACTGGACTTTTCTGTTTTTCTAACCTGTATTGCTTTTTATCGTCACTCTGGCTGCCTTTTTAGTTAAGAACCCAGTGAGCAGCCACAGGTTGGTAATTTAACTAAATAACATTAATTAGAAAAAATGCCCAGAAATACCTCTACTGTCAGGGTTCGAACTTCCGGAGTGTGCGATGCTGGCGTGCAGAGCGGGATCCCTCAACCCTTCATGGCACTCTTCATTGTTAAAGACCAAGATCTTGCGCCTTTAACAAAAACTGTGCTGCTACATTATGTACACAGCAGCTACAGATCGTCTGTTGCCTTACTGCCATATAAGTGTCACTATGTGCCATACATCAGGTATCCATATAGTATATCATGATGCTTGCATGGCAGTAATATGGGATTTTCATAGTATTAATGTATCCTAAATAACCAGGTAGTATCAAACACAACAAGGTCAACAATAACCCATAGCAACCAATGGGGATATAACATTAGAACTGGGAGCATCATTCCTCAATTTTTGTATGAGGGTGGTGTACTCGTTTTCAGCCCTCTTACAGTGAGCTATCAGAAAAGGATGCACAAAGCCTCTACGACGTGACTGCTCGTCACTGAAGCTGCGCTTGTAGCAGCTCATTGTGTCCTGGTTTCAGCGTGAACGGTCGCATCATGGCACCGTTCATATTGAAAATCAGATGTCACAGAGATGGATTACAGCATGGGACAGTATCTTCACGTCGGACAGGTGAGGGATATGGTTGTTTATTATTTTTACTTTTTTACAGGGGACAAGGGCTTCAATGGCTTAGGCTTAAAGGTGAATATAACTTTGATTTTTTAATTAAAATAAAAGAGTCAGTATCTTTATTTCAAATAAAGGATTTTATTCTTGCTGTGTGTTTATTTCAAAATTTACTATGGGGTTAGTAACGGTGGCGTCTTACAGATGCCTCTCTATTACTAACCCCTGGGCTTGATGTCAGCTGCCAATACAAAGCTAACATCAACCCCACAAATATTACCCTACTTGCTGCCGCACCAGGGCAAGTGGAAAGAGCGAGGCTTAGCGCCAGATTAGGCGTATCTTATGAATGCGCCATCTCGGGGGCAGCTGAGTGCTGATGTTGGTAGCTGGGGGGGGGGGACAATATCTCTGTCCCCTTCCCAGGCTATTAATATCAACCCACAGCTGTCTGTTTAGCATTTGCTGGTTTGAATTCATAGGGAGACCCTATCTCATTTTTTATTGCTGGGTCCCCCCTAAACTAACCAGTAAGCCTATGCAAACAGCTGTGGGCTTTAATAATAGCTTGGAAACCTTTTTGGATATTGTCCCTTTTCCCAGATTCTTAATATCAGCCCTCAGCCATGGGCTTTCCTTCTGCTGGCTATGAAAATTGCATGGCAGCCCACACCATTTTTTAAATTTAATTCTTTATTTTACACAGTAGGGACACAGCGGGTACTGAATACAACTCCCATCATTGTCGCCTGGTCACGCTGATCTTGGGTAGACCAAGCGACAATGATGAGAGCTGCATTCAGCAGCGGGGGGCCTGGAGACAGTTCCAACTGTACCGCTTCTACCCAGGCGCCATTATGTGTAACGCTAATGACACATGGATGTCATCCGTGTGTCATCAGTGTGCATGTGTGCGGCATGCATTTTGCCCGTGCTGCTGATAAAAAAAACCTGACATGTCTGTGGGTTTTTCACACGGACACACGATCCATGTGAAAAATCGGACATGTGTTCCTATCTGTGTTTTAGTTTTGCAATGGCCGAGGTAGAAACAATGAGACTATCTGTGTATATGAACAGTCCTATACCCAAACACATAGTCCAATGACATGTGAAACAATAATAATAATACATCCAGCTGTTTACATGTAAATCAGTTTTGATTTATTTAATACTCTTCATTTACAATCTTGAGGTTCTTAAAATATTCACAGTGTCTGAACGTTGGCATCATCTTCGCAGTCCTTCCTTGAATATTAGGCAAAGTGATAATTCACATCTTACATGACAAGATTGGTGATCACAATGGTGTCAGTGCAATTGATCCCTAGACTACCTGTTGTGCAAAAACAATGTGCAGGAAACGCAAATGTTCAATTATGTTGGATCAAAGTGGAATTCTGCTGTGGAGACTGAAAAAATAAATGGAAGGATGAGGTCACGATTGTTGGTGATGGTTGTCGTTTGGCACAGTCTTAAGTCCATTTCCTAGAAGAAGGAAATGTATAAGTTTACAGCCGTGCTAGTTTATTGATACAGTCTACCAGTATTCAGAGAACGGAAATTGTCCCATCAGAGTAGTAGACACTTTGTGGTCAGAAAATACATCTTGTGCTTCTGCCAACCACTGACTACTGTCCACACTGGAAATAAAAAAAAAAGGCCCTGCCTGTAAGTTAATCAATTTGTGCAGCAAATTAGTTGAGCAATATTGATGCCTCCTATAGAGATAATAGTACAGATACAGCAAAGAGTATATAAAACTTAAAGGGGTGGTCCGAAGACAAAGTCATTTTCATTCTAAATCCCTGTCTATTCATTGCCTTTCTCTATACTAATTTCTAACATACTTGCATTACAAATTCCATACCCTTCCATAACTGATATTCTATTTTTTCCCCACTTCCTTTCTGATGACGTTTCGTTTGAGAGTCCCAGTGCATGCTGGGATACTCAAACGACGGGTCATTGATGGTGAGAGGCTGCTGTCACTGTCTCAGCCCCTGCCCTTTCCCTGAAACAAAGAGTCGCAGTAATGTGCCAGAAACAGGGCGGTGTTAGAATAGCTGGTGTGCAGAGACTAGTGACACCTTTGCAAGTGACATCATGGTCTCTGTGTCCTCTGTTGCCGGCTTGTTACTGCTGATCTGAGCTGACAACAGAGAGCATGCGATCATTGTGCACATCACACAGCATGCAGGGACTAGCTCATCCCCTTAAACAAGCATCACTGATGACACTTCATTTGCATATCCCACCATGCACTGGTGGGTCTAAAACGAAGAGCATCAGGAAGGAAGAAGGGGGAAAAATAGAAAAGCTATTAGGGAAAGGTAGAGAATTTGTAATGCCAGTATGTTAGAAAATAGTTTAGATTCTGGCACTACATAGATAGGGATGTATAATGAAAATGTCACGATCCATTTTTGGATTTGTGGCAGCTCTGGTTCAACTCAGTTTAAAACTTTTTTAAGTTTTGGACAATTGGGGGTTAATGTCAGTTTTTCCACGCTGGCTATCTAATGTTACTGCAGTGCTGCTGGGTCAGCTGATGCAGGTGGTGACCACTCCCACCATCCTTTTAAAGGTCACCTGATGCATCAGCTGACTGATGGTGATACAGTTTCGTTCTGGAGACCAGCCTAGCAGGAGCAGCTCTCTGGTGTCAGCCACATCTGGTGATTGGAGTCCAGTTGCTGTTGTTATCTCCGGTGTGGAGCTTAGCAGCGGTGTTCATAAGCTAAGTGTGGTGTTTTTGTTTCCTTGTCCCTTTTGGTGTTTGTCACTTCCCCCTATGTGTATTATCTGCAGAGGTGAGGCTAGTGCTCCTTGCCGGCCAGTTCACTAGCCAGGGCAGAAATAGGTGACTATTAGGGACAAGATATCCTGATGGCAGTGGGGGAAAGGACCCGCATAGGGCGTTAGAGGAGTGCAGGGTCAGGCTCAGGTTTGAGCTCAGGTGGTGACCATCCCCCATTCCCTATGGGTAGGGCCTTCCTCTCACCTTTTCCATCCTGTTGTTTGTGAGTTGTGCCATCCGTTGACCGACCACCCGTTGGTTCAGGTCACTCCGTGACAGAAAATTACTTTGCATTTAGACCACTCATGTAATCTTGAAAATAATCTGCAATCGGATTCATTTTCCCCAAATCACATTAGCATGAATCAGAGCCTTGCTGCACGATTGCTGCCTGGTACATCATACTCAGAAACGCTCCTGCATTTCAGAGAACATATAGCTAAAAAATCTGTCTCTGGACCAGAGACAAGGCTAATCCTTCACAACCTCTGTCTGCCTGATACTAGCGCTGCTGCAGGTGATAGGGAGAGACTTGTCAATCACCTCTAGCTGGGAGGAGCCAGACAAGGGCAGGGGGCGCCGGACTAGTCTCGTCTCTCGTTCCCCGCAAGATCTTCTAACTATATTTTCTCTGAAAGGCTGGAGAGTTTCAAAGATAAATATATGTGGCTGCAATCATGCTGCCAGGTTTTGATTCATGCTGCCTGTAGTTTGAGCAGCATAAACCAGATGACAGGTTCCTTTTTATTAAATATTAGTCTAAAAATAATCCAGAAAAGAGAAAATTCTAAAAAAAGGACCATATATTGACAGACCTGTAGATTGCTCAGTGACAGCGCACCTCAGTTACCCTGTGTTTTAAGGGAATAATACAAAGGGAAGGTATCTCCCCTGACGAGTATGGAATGAAACGCGTCAGTAGGCACTTTCTAAGGAAGCATTAGCTGACAGAAAGCCATTGTCAGGACTGGAGCTATTTTGGGGTGATAAGGGTGCAGTAAGCATGTAAGCACTTACTAGGCACGATTTGAGCACTATTCCCAACAGGACTTTCCACGGATGATCAGGATAGACTTCATGCTATGAAAAGTTCAGTGACATCAAAGCAATTTATTTTGTGCACTGGATTTATGCTGCACCTTCATAATATCAGTGGTAATAAGCTGATCTTTAATCCACCAGATGTACGACCTATAAATACGTTGGAGTTAATGGTTAACCACCTATTTGTGTAGAGCTCCTACTGGTCTCAATATATTGGTATCCCATCAGTGACACCTCCCCGTGATCGTGTTTCCTGGGCCAATGGGAGCCAGTGTATAAGAGTAGCATCTACAGTTGTGCTCAAACATTTACATACCCCGGCAGAATTTTTTCTTTCTTGGCCTTTTTTTCAGAGAATATGAATGATAACACCAAAACTTTTACTCCACTCACGGTTAGTGGTTGGGTGAAGCCATTTATTGTCAAACTACTGTGTTTTCTCTTTTTCAATCATAATGACAACCCAAAACATCCAAATGACCCTGATCAAAAGTTCACATACCCCATTTCTTAATACCGTGTATTGCCCCCTCTAACATCAATGACAGTTTGAAGTCTTTTTGTGGTAGTTGTGGATGAGGTTCTTTATTTTCTCAGATGATAAAGATGCCCACTTTTCTTGGCAAAAAGCCTCCAGTTACTGAAAATTTCTGGGCTGTCTAGCATGAACTGCTCCCCAGAGTGGCTCAATGCTATTGAGGTCAGGAGACTGAGATGGCCACTCCAGAACCTTAATTTTCTTCTGCTGTAGCCAATGACAGGTTGACTTGGCCTTGTGTTTTGGATTTTTGTCATGTTGGAACGTCCAAGTACGTCCCATGCGCAGCTTCCGGGCTGATGATTCCAAATTTGCCTCCAGTATTTGCTAATAACGTGCTGCATTCATCTTTCCTTCAACTTTGACCAAGTTTCCTGTTTTTTTGCAACTCACATGTCCCCAAAACATCAGCGATCCACCTTTACAGTCAGAATGGTGTTCCTTTCATCATAGGCCTTGTTGACCTCTCTCCAAATGTAACGTTTATGGCTGTGGCCAAAAAGTTCAATTTTCGTCTCATCAATCCAAATTACCTTGTTCCAGAAGTTTTGAGGCTTGTCTCTGTGCTGTTTTGCGTATTGTAGACGAGATACTTTGTGGCATTTCCATAGTAATGGCTTTCTTCCGGCTACTCGACCAAGCAGCCCATTTTATTTCAAGTGCCTACTTATTGTGCATCTTGAAACAGCCACATCGCTTGTTTTCAGAGAGTCCTGTATTTCAGCTCATGTTATTTGTGGGTTTTTCTTTGCATCCCGAACAATTTTCCTGGCATTTGTCACAGGTCACAGGGGAGGATGTTACCTTTAGTAGCCATTCAAACCCATTTGTGTCAACTTCTGTGCATGTTATCAGGGCAAAATCACCAGGAAATGTGAACTTTTGATCGGGGTCATTTGGGTGTTTTGGGTTGTCATTATGATTTAAAAAGAGAAAACACAGTAGTCTGTGGCTTCACCCAACCACTAACCATGAGTGAAGAAAAAGGTTTGGTGCTATCATTCATATGCTCTGAAAAAAGGCCAAGAAAGCAAAAATTCTTCCAGAGTATGTAAACTTTTGAGCACAATTGTACCTGGTTAACTGCCTCGGCTGTTAAAGAAAGATGTTGGCTATAAAATATAGAGGCCATCAGTAATGAGCTCCCAGCACACATGTAGATCACTTCCTAGTACGTTAATTCATGCCCTAATGCATTAAAGGGTTAACCTTCAGTACCTGCAGAATGGAGGCAGCGATTAGAAGAGCAGAGGTGCAATGTGCTTAGTTTATGCTGTCAGTTTGGGTACCTTAAAGGGAACCTGTCACCACGTTTTTGGAAGATGGGATAAAAATAGCGTTAAATAGGGGCAGAGGTGGGCGTTACATTAGTGTGTGTGTTATGCGTTTATTACCCACCTAAGTTGCCGAAATAACTTTGCAAAGTCTCCGTTTTCGCCTGTCAATCAGGCTGGTCAGGTCACATGGGCGTGGTGTCTTCACCCAGATTTGGCGTAGTTTTCCGTTGGTGGCGTAGTGGTGTGCGCATGCCCAAAGTCCGGAATCCTCTTCCAGGGGATTTAAAATAGCGCGGTGTTCGTTATTGCATTGGTGATCGGTGGGCGCGGCCATCTTCCTTTGGCCGCGCGTGCGCAGAAGCGGCGCTCTGCTGGCCGCGGCTTCAGGAAAATGGCCGCGGGATGCCGCGCGTGCGCAGATGGATATCGCGGCGGCCATTTTCCTGAAGCCGCGGCCAGCAGAGCGCCGCTTCTGCGCACGCGCGGCCAAAGGAAGATGGCCGCGCCCACCGATCACCAATGCAATAACGAACACCGCGCTATTTTAAATCCCCTGGAAGAGGATTCCGGACTTTGGGCATGCGCACACCACTACGCCACCAACGGAAAACTACGCCAAATCTGGGGGAAGACAACGCCCATGCGACCTGACCAGCCTGATTGACAGGCGAAAACGGAGACTTTGCAAAGTTATTTCGGCAACTTAGGTGGGTAATAAACGCATAACACACACACTAATGTAACGCCCACCTCTGCCCCTATTTAACGCTATTTTTATCCCATCTTCCAAAAACGTGGTGACAGGTTCCCTTTAATAGAGTAGCACTGCGCACACCGCTCCATGTATATGATGTCTCAGAAAGTTACACTTCATATCTGCGTCTCCTTGGGCTGGCGTAGCACACTGTGATAGCACACTATAGCAGTATATGTAACATATACAGGTCCTTCTCAAAAAATTAGCATATAGTGTTAAATTTCATTATTTACCATAATGTAATGATTACAAATAAACTTTCATATATTATAGATTAATTATCCACCAACTGAAATTTGTCAGGTCTTTTATTGTTTTAATACTGATGATTTTGGCATACAACTCCTGATAACCCAAAAAACCTGTCTCAATAAATTAGCATATTTCACCCGACCAATCAAATAAAAGTGTTTTTTAATACCAAACAAAAAAACCATCAAATAATAATGTTCAGTTATGCACTCAATACTTGGTTGGGAATCCTTTGGCAGAAATGACTGCTTCAATGCGGCGTGGCATGGAGGCAATCAGCCTGTGACACTGCTGAGATGTTATGGAGGCCCAGGATGCTTCAATAGCGGCCTTAAGCTCATCCAGAGTGTTGGGTCTTGCGTCTCTCAACTTTCTCTTCACAATATCCCACAGATTCTCTATGGGGTTCAGGTCAGGAGAGTTGGCAGGCCAATTGAGCACAGTAATACCATGGTCAGTAAACCATTTACCAGTGGTTTTGGCACTGTGAGCAGGTGCCAGGTCGTGCTGAAAAATGAAATCTTCATCTCCATAAAGCATTTCAGCCGATGGAAGCATGAAGTGCTCCAAAATCTCCTGATAGCTAGCTGCATTGACCCTGCCCTTGATGAAACACAGTGGACCAACACCAGCAGCTGACATGGCACCCCACACCATCACTGACTGTGGGTACTTGACACTGGACTTCAGGCATTTTGGCATTTCCTTCTCCCCAGTCTTCCTCCAGACTCTGGCACCTTGATTTCCGAATGACATGCAAAATTTGCTTTCGTCAGAAAAAAGTACTTGGGACCACTTAGCAACAGTCCAGTGCTGCTTCTCTGTAGCCCAGGTCAGGCGCTTCTGCCGCTGTTTATGGTTCAAAAGTGGCTTTACCTGGGGAATGCGGCACCTGTAGCCCATTTCCTGCACACGCCAGACTCAGTCCACTGCTTCCTCAGGTTCCCCAAGGTCTGGAATCGGTCCTTCTCCACAATCTTCCTCAGGGTCCGGTCACCTCTTCTCGTTGTACAGCGTTTTCTGCCACATTGTTTCCTTCCAACAGACTTACCATTGAGGTGCCTTGATACAGCACTCTGGGAACAGCCTATTTGTTGAGAAATTTCTTTCTGGGTCTTACCCTCTTGCTTGAGGGTGTCAATGATGGCCTTCTTGACATCTGTCAGGTCGCTAGTCTTACCCATGATGGGGGTTTTGAGTAATGAACCAGGCAGGGAGTTTTTAAAAGCCTCATGTATCTTTTGCATGTGTTTAGAGTTAATTAGTTGATTCAGAAGATTAGGGTAATAGATCATTTAGAGAACCTTTTCTTGATATGCTAATTTATTGAGACAGGTTTTTTGGGTTATCAGGAGTTGTATGCCAAAATCATCAGTATTAAAACAATAAAAGACCTGACAAATTTCAGTTGGTGGATAATGAATCTATAATATATGAAAGTTTAATTGTAATCATTACATTATGGTAAATAATGAAATTTAACACTATATGCTAATTTTTTGAGAAGGACCTGTATTGTGTTTGTAGAGGAGAAAGGAGAAGATTGATATATTACCAATTTATGCATTGTTTTGAATGATCTGGGCGCTGAGCAAGAGTCGCTGAGCATGATGAAATGGCTAAGAGTCCATCAGCAGAGGAGGATCCCACGACAGCAGGCAGAGTGCAACCTGAAGCTGTAGATGAACCCTTCCCATTAGGAGGCAGGTTACTCAGGGAACCAGCGTAAGCTCCAGGAAAGCAACTTGGCTTTTTATTACAAGGACTTTCTGTAGGGAGAAAAAAGTAATTTCCTCAAAGCAAATATGGGCAGAAATACATTATTTAGCTCAGAATATGCACAGGGTTTAGCCTACAAATTGACAGAGGATGTGGACGATTGCTCTATAGTCCCAGGGCAAGGTAGGTCATATAGTATATTTAAAGGGAATCTGTCAGCAGGTATTTATTATGTAATCTGAGGTCTGCATGAGGTAGGTGCTGAGACACAGATTTCACTGTTTGTCACTTATTAGACTGTGTGCTGTTTCAATACAATCATTGCTTTATCAGCAGAAGATTATCACTGCCAGACTAGCTCTTCACGTGCCTGCTGGTCCAACCTCATCCCTGTTCTGATTAGCAGCTTACTGTCAATATACAATGTACAGAGAAAGCTTCTAATTGGGGTGCAGGGAGCACTGCTACATCTAGAGCAGCTATAACTCTGACTGTATCACAACCGTTGCACTCAGTAAACTAAGGGATACATTGATGGAATCAGGGTCTCTTTCTGTACATAACGCTGCTCTCAGATGAGGTAGCAAAAAAACTGTTTTTGTATCTCTTCTAATGGGGTTGTCCTATTAGGACAACTGTAAATATACCCTGTAAGAATAGCCAGCATGTCCTCATTTAGATGAGTACTGGTATACAGAATTGTGGAGTGCAAATATCTAGAAAACCATGGCATGTAAAGCAAACAAACCTAATTTCCATTCCAGTGCCATTAAATTTAAAGAAACTACTTATAGGGGTTTTCTCACGATGACATTTCCTGTTTCGCTGCTCCGTTAGGACCCAGTACCAGACCCAGTTATTCATGCATTACAGGAAATATCACCAGCATGTAATCCTGTGCTGCCAGCGTAATCCAATTTCTCGCTTGCCTACATAGGGCATTTGGGTACTATATGGTGCACTTACTCTGCTCCATCTTGGCTTTGGCACTAGACAGTCTTATTTGGGTTCCGCTTTTCATTTGCTTATTAAGTGAGCTGTTGCCATTGACAGTAGTTATAGCTCGTATATTTTGGGCTCCATTCCATGTAAAGGTTTTATGATGTGTGTATCTTCTGGCTCCATAATGTGTAGGAGGAGGCGCACCCAGGAGGCTGGAAAAGCCTGCCGAATAACCCCAGGGAAACGGGTTGGCTGCAGCGCCTGTCTGTACCACTGTGTCCATGGCTGCGTTTCCCAGGTAGGACACCGGAACATGGGTCATGCTTCCACCTGTGTCCTGGCACATCACTAGTGCTTGATGAAAACGACTCTGAAACAAAATTATGTACGCAAAATGAAAAATCCTCTCCGCCATTCAGCTACATTTTCCAGAACAGTAATTTATTTCAGAATTAACATACTCAACTATGAATCTTTAATGATATTTTCCATTAGACAGAGGATATCGGGAATTATTTGTTAAGTTTGCTTATAAACAGGACCAGCGTTAGGGGAGAAATGGGCAATTGCCCAGGGCTCCTACTCCTTTAGGGCCCCCAGCATTTACAACAGAAACTGGACTGATAATAGTAGTTCTGTATTATCAGGGTAGGCTCCAATGTTAAGAGTGCAGCAGGACCTTTGGTGACAGAAGAACTCAATAGGAGGACACCGACTGGTAAGTCCTCTAGTGTGTGTGAATGTATGTGTGTATGTGCTCTGTGTATTCCTGTGTGTATGTGCTGTGTATACATGTGTCTGTATGTATGTGCTCTGTTTATGCATGTATGTGTGTGCTCTCTGTATACATGTGTCTGTATGTATGTGCTCTGATTATAGATATATGTGTTTATATATGTGCTCTTTGTTTGTGCCCTGTGTATACATACCGTATATATTAGTATGTATGTGCTCTCTATACATCTTTGTATGCATGTATATGCTCTGTGCATGTGTTTTGTGTATATGTGTGTTTATGTATATACTCTGTGTATACATGTATATGCTCTGTGTATATATGCTCTAAGTATACAAGTGCATATATGCTCTGTGTATATATGTCTATATGTATACATGAGTCATGAGTGTATATGTATGTCCTATGCATGTGTGTAATATACTCTGTGTATATGTGTGTGTATGTGCCCTGTGTGGTTAAGTAATAAAGTGTGTACATGTGTATGTGTGCTATGTGTGTATATATATATATATATATATATATATATATATATATATATATATATATATATATATATATATATATATATATATATGTTTGTGCATGTTGCTAAAAAATTTGATTCCAGACAAATTATTTTCCATTAATTGAACGTCCCCTATAATGGTCGGGGTTCTCTCCTTAAACTCACCGCTCACCTCTTTGGCTCCTTCACATCTCACTGTCACCCATCCGGTTGCACCTTCAGATCGCTGTCACTCACGTTAGGCCGCGACTTCAATGTTTAAATAGGCTGGAGGGGGAGTGTGTCCACGCATGTGCCAGCAAAGGTCACGGCTCAGGCCGTGATGTCCTGATGCGGTGCCCTTTCTTGATATGGCTTTGCAAGAGCATGTGCAGTACCCCCGCCGGTCTTTTCAAACTTGTAGGTTTGAGACCAGCATGGGAAGCCTGGGGATTTCAACATGAGTGGCGCCAACCTGACGAACTGCTTAGGATTGCATAGGTGACATGAGGAGCAGAAGGGAAGGAAATGTGAATGATGAATTGAATATAAGGATTTTTTTAAACGTTTTGATGGCCTTTTACCGTTCAGTTTACAGCTTTTACTGAGTCCAAATATGGATTTTTCTGAATCTGCAAAAATGCAAATTACAAAAAAATCTGCATTTTGGAGAATGTGTATTTCTGTAGAATTCAAATGCACTCGAATGTTTTCGCTCATCCCTAGTGTGTATGTTTGTGATCTGTGTGTGCTTGTGCTCTGTACATACATATTTGTGTGTATGTGCTCTGTGCATACATATGTGTTTATGTGCGCTGTGCATGTATATGTGTATAAGTGCTCTGCATACATATGTATGTGCTCTGTGCATGCATATTTGTGTGTAATTGCTCAGTGTATAGATTAAAATGTGTATGAGCTCTGTGTATACAGGTGTGTATGTGCTCTGTGTATACACGTGTGTATGTGCTTTCTGTATACACATGTGTGTATGTACTATGTGTATACATGTGTGTGTGTGTGTGTGTGTATAAGGCCGGGATCACACACAGCGAGATACGGCCGAGTCTCGCAAGTTAAAACTAAGCTGTGGCACCGGCACTCCAGAGTGGAGCGTGCAGCCGCACAGCAATACATGGAGCCGCACGCTCCGCTCCGGAGTGCCGGTGCCAGAGCTTGTTTTTAACCTGCGAGACTCGGCCGTATCTCGCTGTAGTGTGATCCCGGCCTTACATTCATTGTGTGTATACAGTACAAATGTGTAATATCCAGTATTTGTGTAACATACTTTGTGTGTGTAGCATCCACATTTATAAGTGCTGGCAATGGAGACGAGAGTTTATATTTGTAAACATGTTGTCAATCACCCAAAGAATTAGCAAAAAGATGCTCATTTATCAGGTGATTGGATCGATTATTCCAGAACAAAAATCATTGTTTGAGGCAGCACATCTCCCGGTGTAAACTGTAGATGTGCTGCTAATAACATGATACTGTATGGGGACAGAATGATCTGTTAGTGATCATTCTGTGCCCATCATTCAGGCTATGTACAGAGGCCGGAAAACAAGCACTGGACAACTTGAATATTGCCGATCGTGCTCGTTTAACAGCCTGAACTCAGCCCATGAAAATGAAGCCTAAGTATCGCTGTGTGATGGTGCTATACGTTAGTACTTGGGGCGCCATTTTTAACTTTCATCCAAGGCCCCACTTTGTCTAAAACCAGTCCTGCCGATAAGGCTGAAACTTTTCCTTCTTCATATGGTTTTATTAGATAGAATGGCTGTCCGTGAGTTGTCTAGTGTGCGATACATATTGGCACCTACATAGTGGTGATGGCCTTAGGCACAGGTAAGTCTAGTAGGAGCATTCTTACATCATAGGAATTTATTTCGTACTTGATTTCTCGTTTGAGCATCCAGAAGACTGTAATCAGGCGTTCTGGGTTCCTGAATGCTGAACAGTCTATAGACATGATCCACGATGCCCAAGGCTCGAATGAGCTTTTCTCTTTGCTGGAGACCTTGTAGCCGCTCCATTTCCTCTTTTTCATCAATTTCTATGGGCTTCATAGAGTCTACTTTTACTTCCTCTGCCTACATAAAGAAAGGTAGGGTAAAAACAAATGGATGTTGAAATAGAAGTAATCAGAAACCTCCAAACAGCTCAGGTAATGGCTGCGAACATGATGGTTCACTTTCTGTATGCAATGTTTCCATCATTCATCAACCTCAGGTCTTCAGGAGCAATAACGACTGGAAACTGTACCTTATTCCATTATACAGTCAGATGCTAAATAGTAAGAAAAAAAGCCATTACCTGGTGAAATCCCAGCATCACAGTCCCCAGCCATGCACCTGAGTGATTCCTGCAAAAATCAGTGGTGGTGATGCTGTGGTGGATAGAGACTGTTGAGGCCAGTGACCGACCGCTATGGCTGTGCGGGTAGATGCAATTGTTATAGATAATTGTTATGCAAATGTGTGTAATCTGCCCCTTAACTGGTTATTTGGATTAGCTCACATTTATGCTAATACCTCTACTTCACGTTGTGGTATGGTGACTGGTCATGTGATTAATAGACGGTACGTATCGTAGAGGTGGGTGGCTCTGTGATGGAAGCATGGGCATGTTTTGCTCAGCAGATCTACTGCTGAGGGATTTGTTTTACATTGGGAAGGCTTCCAGGTGCCTTGGAGAGATGAGAGGGTCCAGTCACCTACATACCCACCCAAAGGGGTGTGTTTCAACACCTAAGATGGTTGCGTGTTTGAGGACCTGCAGTGAAGTCACGATCACCTGACTAGCCATGTGATAGGTACCTTGGTGTGGTTACAACTATGTAATGGAGGTGTGTTTGGCATATGGGAGCGAGTGCTGGCTAGCCTGAGCCAGAGCAAGGAAGCCTGTGAGATACCTCCGGAGTGGATGGTCTGATAACCGTGAGTGATTCTGACCGGGGTCAGTGAGAGACGTTTGTGGGATACCGCTGAGGATAAGAGGCATCTGGGAACCTGTGTGGCCGACACCAACAGGTAACGGACAGGGATCCGTGTTATACTGACCGGGGTCAGAGAGAGAGAGACTGTGTTTACTCTATGGGATACCTCTGAGGATAAGAGGCATCCGGGAACCAGTGTGATGGACACCAACAGGTAACGGACTGTAATCCGTGTCATGCTGACCGGGGTCAGTGCGGGACTGTGGTTCCACTATAGAGCCGAATGTGTACGGACGGTGTTCAGGCTTTTGCATACTACCAAGTTCCTGAGGCTGCGGTTTATGCTGGTGTGTAAATAAACCAAATAGACTGTTTTTGTAAGAAAATCATGCCTGTGTGCCTTTATCCCGTTGCCAAGCGAGTGTCACCCAAGACACGCAGTAAGCGCCATCTTACAATGTGAAAACACATTTTTATAGGCATGCTTATAGATTAATGAATTGCTTCAATTGCCCTTCCCCTCCTATTCCTTGCACCACTCAGTACCTAATATCTACTTAGACATAAATTCAGACTTGATGACTGGCGCCTGCAGATTTTTCATTGTATCTGCTTTATAATCAAAAATATCTAGCAGCAAAATCAGCTTTGTGTACCAATTTTGTTGCTCAACTTTCCCCCTGTATATATTAAGTCCTAAATGGATCTTTTCCATATTTTCTATTCCAGTTCATTTCCCACTCAATGTCATGGCACAATTTTGCAGATGTGTTAGGTAAAATATTCTTGCCGACTAGTGATCATGAATCTAGTTTTATAGCCAATGCAAAAATAGTTTGAGCATTTAGGAGATTGCAAAGGTGGAGCTTTTAGAAGACCACTAGCTGAAGAGCCCGGCGTTGCCCAGGCATAGTAACTAACTGTTCGTTATAGCACCTCACTTCTCTCATTTTCCCATCACGCCTCTCATTTTCCCCCTCATCTCTCATTTTCCCCCTCACGTCTCTCATTTTCCCCTCACTCCTCTTGTTTTCCCCCACACCTCATTTTCCCCCTCACACCTCATTTTCCCCCTCACACCTCTCATTTTCTCCTCTCACTTCTCTCATTCCCCCCCCCCAACACCTGTCATTTTGACCTCACACCTGTCTTTTTCCAATCACTCCACTATTTTCCCCTTACTCCTCTCCTTTTGCACTCACACCTCTTCATTTTCACCTCACACCTCTTATTTTCCCCTCAGTATATACCTGTATGTCATCTGCTCCTGTATATAGTATATACCTGTATGTCATCTCCTTCTGTATATACCTGTATGTCATTTCCCCTGTATATAGTATATAACTGTATGTCATTTCCCCTGTATATAGTATATACCTGTAAGTCATCTCCTCCTGTATATAGTATATACCTGTATGTCATCCCCCTGTATATAGTATATACCTGTATGTCATCTATCCTGTATATAGTATATACCTGTGTCATCCCCCTGTATATAGTATATACCTGTATGTCACCTCCTGTATATAGTATATACCTGTATGTCATCTATTCTGTATATAGTATATATCTGTGTCATCCCCCTGTATATGGTATATACCTGTATGTCACCTCCTGTATATAGTATATGCCTGTATGTCATCTATCCTGTATATAGTATATACCTGTGTGTCATCTCCCCTGTATATAGTATATACCTGTATGTCACCTCCTGTATATAGTATATACCTGTATGTCATCTCCTTCTGTATATACCTGTATGTCATTTCCCCTGTATATAGTATATAACTGTATGTCATTTCCCCTGTATATAGTATATACCTGTAAGTCATCTCCTCCTGTATATAGTATATACCTGTATGTCATCCCCCTGTATATAGTATATACCTGTATGTCATCTATCCTGTATATAGTATATACCTGTGTCATCCCCCTGTATATAGTATATACCTGTATGTCACCTCCTGTATATAGTATATACCTGTATGTCATCTATTCTGTATATAGTATATATCTGTGTCATCCCCCTGTATATGGTATATACCTGTATGTCACCTCCTGTATATAGTATATAGCTGTTTTGTCATCTATCCTGTATATAGTATATACCTGTATGTCATTTCCCCTGTATATAGTATATAACTGTATGTCATCTCCTTCTGTATATAGTATATACCTGTATGTCATCTATCCTGTATATAGTATATACCTGTGTCATCCCCCTGTATATAGTATATACCTGTATGTCACCTCCTGTATATAGTATATGCCTGTATGTCATCTATCCTGTATATAGTATATACCTGTGTGTCATCTCCCCTGTATATAGTATATACCTGTATGTCACCTCCTGTATATAGTATATACCTGTATGTCATCTATTCTGTATATAGTATATATCTGTGTCATCCCCCTGTATATGGTATATACCTGTATGTCACCTCCTGTATATAGTATATAGCTGTTTTGTCATCTATCCTGTATATAGTATATACCTGTATGTCATTTCCCCTGTATATAGTATATAACTGTATGTCATCTCCTCCTGTATAGAGTATATACCTGTATGTCATCTATCCTGTATATAGGATATACCTGTATGTCATCTCCTGTATATACCTGTACATCATCTCCCCTGTATATAGTATATACCTGTATGTCATCTCCTGTAAATAGTATATACCTGTATGTCATCTTCCCTGTATATAGTATATAGCTGTATGTCATCTCCTGTATATAGTATATACCTGTATGTCATCTCCTGTATATAGTATCTACCTGTAAGTCATCTCCCCTGTATATAGTATATACCTGTATGTCATCTCCCCTGTATATAGTATATACCTGTATGTCATCTGCTCCTGTATATAATATATAGCTGTATGTCATCTCCTCCTGTATATAGTATATACATGTATGTCATCTCCCCTGTATATAGCATATACCTGTATGTCATCTCCTTTATATAGTATATACCTGTATGTCATTTATCCTGCATATAGCATATACCTGTATGTCATCTCCTGCATATACCTGTACGTCATCTCCCCTGTATATAGTATATACCTGTATGTCACCTCCTGTATATAGTATATACCTGTATGTCATCTATCCTGTATATAGCATATACCTGTATGTCATATCCTGTATATACCTGTACATCATCTCCCCTGTATATATTATATACCTGTATGTAATATCCTGTATATAGTATATACCTGTATGTCATCTCCTGTATATAGTATATACCTGTATGTCATCTTCCCTGTATATAGTATATACCTGTATGTCATCTGCTCCTGTATATAGTATATACCTGTATGTCATCTCCTTCTGTATATACCTGTATGTCATTTCCCCTGTATATAGTATATAACTGTATGTCATTTCCCCTGTATATAGTATATACCTGTAAGTCATCTCCTCCTGTATATAGTATATACCTGTATGTCATCCCCCTGTATATAGTATATACCTGTATGTCATCTATCCTGTATATAGTATATACCTGTGTCATCCCCCTGTATATAGTATATACCTGTATGTCACCTCCTGTATATAGTATATACCTGTATGTCATCTATTCTGTATATAGTATATATCTGTGTCATCCCCCTGTATATGGTATATACCTGTATGTCACCTCCTGTATATAGTATATGCCTGTATGTCATCTATCCTGTATATAGTATATACCTGTGTGTCATCTCCCCTGTATATAGTATATACCTGTATGTCACCTCCTGTATATAGTATATAGCTGTTTTGTCATCTATCCTGTATATAGTATATACCTGTATGTCATTTCCCCTGTATATAGTATATAACTGTATGTCATCTCCTTCTGTATATAGTATATACCTGTATGTCATCTATCCTGTATATAGTATATACCTGTGTCATCCCCCTGTATATAGTATATACCTGTATGTCACCTCCTGTATATAGTATATGCCTGTATGTCATCTATCCTGTATATAGTATATACCTGTGTGTCATCTCCCCTGTATATAGTATATACCTGTATGTCACCTCCTGTATATAGTATATAGCTGTTTTGTCATCTATCCTGTATATAGTATATACCTGTATGTCATTTCCCCTGTATATAGTATATAACTGTATGTCATCTCCTCCTGTATAGAGTATATACCTGTATGTCATCTATCCTGTATATAGGATATACCTGTATGTCATCTCCTGTATATACCTGTACATCATCTCCCCTGTATATAGTATATACCTGTATGTCATCTCCTGTAAATAGTATATACCTGTATGTCATCTTCCCTGTATATAGTATATAGCTGTATGTCATCTCCTGTATATAGTATATACCTGTATGTCATCTCCTGTATATAGTATCTACCTGTAAGTCATCTCCCCTGTATATAGTATATACCTGTATGTCATCTCCCCTGTATATAGTATATACCTGTATGTCATCTGCTCCTGTATATAATATATAGCTGTATGTCATCTCCTCCTGTATATAGTATATACATGTATGTCATCTCCCCTGTATATAGCATATACCTGTATGTCATCTCCTTTATATAGTATATACCTGTATGTCATTTATCCTGCATATAGCATATACCTGTATGTCATCTCCTGCATATACCTGTACGTCATCTCCCCTGTATATAGTATATACCTGTATGTCACCTCCTGTATATAGTATATACCTGTATGTCATCTATCCTGTATATAGCATATACCTGTATGTCATATCCTGTATATACCTGTACATCATCTCCCCTGTATATATTATATACCTGTATGTAATATCCTGTATATAGTATATACCTGTATGTCATCTCCTGTATATAGTATATACCTGTATGTCATCTTCCCTGTATATAGTATATACCTGTATGTCATCTCCTGTATATAGTATATACCTGTATGTCATCTCCTGTATATAGTATATACCTGTATGTCATCTCCTGTATATAGTATATACCTGTATGTCATCTATCCTGTATATAGTATATATCTGTGTGTCATCTCCCCTGTATATAGTATATACCTGTATGTCATCCCCCTGTATATAGTATATACCTGTATGTCACCTCCTGTATATAGTATATACCTGTATGTCATCTATCCTGTCTATAGTATATACCTGTGTGTCATCTCCCCTGCATATAGTATATACCTGTATGTCATCCCCCTGTATATAGTATATACCTGTATGTCACCTCCTGTATATAGTATATGCCTGTATGTCATTTCCCCTGTGTATAGTATATAACTGTATGTCATCTCCTCCTGTAGAGTATATACCTGTATGTCATCTATCCTGTATATAGGATATACCTGTATGTCATCTCCTGTATATACCTGTACATCATCTCCCCTGTATATAGTATATACCTGTATGTCATCCCCTGTATATAGTATATACCTGTATGTCATCTCCTGTATATAGTATATACCTGTATGTCATCTTCCCTGTATATAGTATATAGCTGTATGTCATCTCCTGTATATAGTATATACCTGTATGTCATCTCCTGTATATAGTATCTACCTGTAAGTCATCTCCTCTGTATATAGTATATAACTGTATGTCATCTCCCCTGTATATAGTGTTGTGAACTCTGTTTTCGGGCTCCCTCTTGTAGTCACAGGTGGTATTGTGTGAGTTTTGTTTTTGGGCTCCCCCTGGTGGCTTTGTTTGTTATCCTGCGGATCTGTGGCTGGATCAGCTGCCTCGTTATGCACTAGGGAGTTTCCTATTTAGCTCTGCTTCACCTCCACTTGTTGCCGGCTGTCGATGTATTCAGTGCTATTCTGATCTCCCCTGATTATCTTCGTTTTCAGTCTCTTCTGGAGAAGCTAAGTTTCTGTTTGATTAATTTTTGCTCATCAGTCTGCAATATGATTTCAGTGTATGATGAGTTTAGTCCAGCTTGCTAATATGTGAGTTCTTGCTGCTGGTAAGCTCTGGGGTACGGAGTTGCTTCCCCCGCACCGTTAGTTGGTGCGGGGGCTCGAGCAATCTCTGCGTGGATATTTTGCTTAGGGTTTTCTATTGACCGCACAGCTCCCTTCCTATTTTCTGCTATCTAGTGTTAGCGGGCCTCATTTGCTAAATCTATTTCATCTGTGCGTTTGTGCTTTCCCCTTAACTCACCGTTAATATTTGTGGGGGGCTTTTCTATATCTTTGGGGTCATTTCTCTGAGGCAAGTAAGGACTTTACTTTCCCTCTAGGAATAGGTAGTTTCTCAGGCCGTGAAGAGACGTCTAGGATTTCCAGGTAACGTTCCACGGCTGCCTATAGTTGTTTGCGGATAGGATCAGGTTGCGGTCAATCCAGATACCACTTCCCCAGAGCTGGTCATCGGTTTAGTTACTTAGCTAGTCAAACTTGCGATCCTTGCCACTAGGATCATAACAATATAGTATATACCTGTATGTCATCTCCCCTGTATATAGTATATACCTGTATGTCATCTCCTCCTGTATATAATATATAGCTGTATGTCATCTCCTCCTGTATATAGTATATACATGTATGTCATCTCCCCTGTATATAGCATATACCTGTATGTCATCTCCTGTATATAGTATGTACGTGTATGTCATTTATCCTGCATATAGCATATACCTGTATGTTATCTCCTGTATATACCTGTACGTCATCTCCCCTGTATATAGTATATACCTGTATGTCACCTCCTGTATATAGTATATACCTATATGTCATCTCCTGTATATAGTATATACCTGTATGTCATCTTCCCTGTATATAGTATATACCTGTATGTCATCTCCTGTATATAGTATATACCTGTATGTCATCTCCTGTATATAGTATATACCTGTAAGTCGTCTCCCCTGAATATAGTATTTACCTGTATGTCATCTCCTGTATATAGTATATACCTGTAAGTCGTCTCCCCTGAATATAGTATATACCTGTATGTCATCTCCCCTGTATATAGTATATACCTGTATGTCATCTGCTCCTGTATATAATATATAGCTGTATGTCATCTCCTCCTGTATATAGTATATACGTGTATGTCATCTCCCCTGTATATAGTATATACCTGTATGCCATCTCCTCCTGGCTGTCAATTTGCCTCCAACACTTTACCTTTCACTTTTTCCCCATTATGTAGATAGGGACAAAATTGTTTGGTGAATTGGAACACGCGGGGTTAAAATTTTGCCTCACAACATAGCCTATGACGCTCTCGGGGTCCAGACGTGTGACTGTGCAAAATTTTGTGGATGTAGCTGCGACGGTGCAAATGCCAATCCCGGACATACACACACACATACACACACATTCAGCTTTATATATTAGATAGCTAAGTGTAACATGGCTCCCCAAACCATCACTGATTGTGGAAACTTCACACTAGACGTTGGAAATCAAGGTCCCAGAGTCTGGATGAAGAGTGGAGAGACAGACAATCCAAGCTGCTTGAGGTCTAGTGTGAAGTTTTCACGATCAGTGATGGTTTGGTGAGCCATGTCATCTGCTGGTGTAGGTCCACTGTGTTTTAGCAAGACCAAAGTAAGCGCAGTAGTCTACCAGAATATTTTAGAGCACTTCATGCTTCCCTGTGCTGACAAGCTTTTTGGAGATGGAAATGTAATTCTCCAGCAGGACTTGGCACCTGTCCACACTGCCAAAAGTACCAATACCTGGTTTAAAAACAACAGTATCACTGTGCTTGATTGGCCAGCAAACTCGTCTGACATTAACTCCATAGAGAATCTATGGGGTATTATCAAGAGGAAGATAAAAGACACCATAATCAACAATGTAGACGAGCTGAAAGCTGCTATCAAAGCAACCTGGGCTTCCATAACACCTCAGCAGTGCCACAGGCTGATCACCCACATGCCACGCCACACTGATGTAGTAATTGATGCAAAAGGAGTCCCAACTAAGTATTGAGTGCATTTACTGAATTATGGGCCAATCATACAGTGTAACATCATATATGGGGCCCGCTATACACAGGGGCATCATATATGGGCCTATCATACACTGGAGCATTATATATGGGGCCCATCATATATGGAGCATTATATGGGCCCATCATACACTGGAGCATTATATATGGGGCCCATTATACATGGAGCACCATATGGGACCCACTATATATGGAGCATCATATGGGGCATTATATGGGGCCTATTCTGTATGGAGCAATATATGGGGTTTATTATACTGTATGGAACATTATATGGGGCTCCTTTTACTGTGCGGAGCAATATATGTGGCTCAATATAATATTTGAGGCCGATCCTATACTGTATGGAGCATTATATGGGGCCCATTATATATAGAGCAATACGTCAGGCCCATCACATACTGGAGCATTATATGAAGCCTGTCATATACTGTATGGAACATTATATGGAACCCATCATGTATGGAGCAATATATGGGGCTCATTATACTGTATGGAGCATTGTATGTTTCTCATTATATTGTTTGGAGCATTATATGGGGCTCATTAAACTGTATGGAACAATATATGGGGCTCATTATTCTTTATGGAGCATTATATGGGCCCATTATTTACTGCATGGAGCAATATATGGGGCTCATTATACTGTGTGGAGCACTATGTGGTGCCCATAATACTGTATGGAGCAATATATAGGGTCTATTATTCTGTATGGAGCACTAGGTGGTGCCCATAATACTGTATGGAGCAATATATAGGGCTCAGTATTCTGTAGGGAAGACCATGTGAACCCATAATACTGTATAGAGGACTATACTGGCCAGTTTCTGACATATTGATATCACTCATATAATGTAAGAAGTAAGTGACTATACCTAGATTTCTCTGCTGTATCTGGAATCATGAATTGAGGTATGTGACAAAGGAGCCCACTGAGACTGTTTTGCCCAGGACCCATGAAAACCTGAAGCCGGCCCTGGGGATGAAGGCGCCCTGCATACCAGGATGGGGATGGGGCCATGCATACCAGGATGGTGATGAGGGGGCTATGTATACCTGGGTTGGGGATATATATATATATATATATATATATATATATATATATATATATATATATATATACACACACACACATACACACACACACACGCACACACGCACACACACACACACACACACACACACACACACAGTGCCTTGCGAAAGTATTCAGCCCCCTAGAACTTTTCAACCTTTTCCCACATATCATGCTTCAAACATAAAGATACGAAATGTAAATTTTTGGTGAAGATTCAACATCAAGTGGAACACAATTGTGAAGATGAACGAAATTTATTGGTTATTGTAAATTTTTGTGGAAATTCAAAAACTGAAAAGTGGGGAGTGCAATATTGTTCAGCCCCTTTACTTTCAGTGCAGCAAACTCACTTCAGACCAAGGAACACAGCAGGCAGGTCCGTGATACTGTTGTGGAGAAGTTTAAAGCCGGATCTGGATGCAAAATGATTTCCAAAACTTTAAACATCCCAAGGAGCACTGTGCAAGCGATCATATTGAAATGGAAGGAGTATCATACCACTGCAAATTTACCAAGACCCGGCCGTCCCTCTAAACTTTCATGTCAAACAAGGAGAAGACTGATCAGAGATGCAGCCAAGAGGCCCAAGATCACTCTGGATGAACTGCAGAGATCTACAGCTCAGGTGGGACAGTCTGTCCATAGGACAACAATTAGTCGTACACTGCACAAATCTGGCCTTTATGGAAGAGTGGCAAGAAGAAAGTCATTTCTCAAAGATATCCATAAAAAGTGTCTTTTAAAGGTTGCAACAAGCCACCTGGGAGACACACCAAACATGTGACAGAAGGTGCTCTGGTCAGATGAAACCAAAATCGAACTTTTTGGCAACAATGCCAAATGATATGTTTGGCGTAAAGGCAACACAGCTCATCACCCTGAACACACCATATCCACTGTCAAACATGGTGGTGGCAGCATCATGGTTTGGACCTGCTTTTCATCAGCAGGGACAGGGAAGATGGTTAAAATTGATGGGAAGATGGATGGAGCCAAATACAGGACCATTCTTGAAAAAAACCTGTGGGTCTGCAAAAGACCTGAGACTAGGACAGACATGATCCCAAACATAAAGCAAAATCTACAATGGAATGGTTCACAAATAAACGTATCCAGGTGTTAGAATGCCCAAGTCAAAGTCCAGACCTCAATCCAATCGAGAATCTGTGGAAAGAGCTGAAAACTGCTGTTCACAAACGATCTCCATCAAACCTCACTGAGCTCGAGCTGTTTGCCAAGGAAGAATGGGCAAGAATTTCAGTCTCTCGATGTGCAAAACTGATAGAGACATACCCCAAGCGACTTGCAGCTGTAATCGCAGCAAAAGGTGGCGCAACAAAGTATTAAGTTAAAGGGGCCGAATAATATTGCACGTCCCACTTTTCAGTTTTTGAATTTCCACAAAAATGTAAAATAACCAATAAACTTCGTTCAACTTCACAATTGTGTTCCACTTGTTGTTGATTCTTAACCACAAATTTACATTTGGTATCTTTGTTTGAAGCATGATATGTGGGAAAAGGTTGAAAAGTTCCAGGGGGCCGAATACTTTCGCAAGGCACTGTATATATATACAAGTATATCAGGATGGGGGATATTAGTACAGAATTGACCACATTTTTTACTTCAATTTCATTTCTATTTTCCTCCTTTAAAGCCTAAGTGCATCTAATGGTCCGGTGCGTTTTATGGTCCAAAAAATACTGTATATATCAATAAGCAAGGGAGTACGTGATGGCCATAATACTGTAGGACTGCATTATATTCTATGAGGGGGCTGCATTATACTACAGCTCTGGCAAAAATTAAGACAACACCACATCAAATCCCTGTCATTGCCAGTCCACTCTCCAGACCTGAACCCCATTGAAAACCTCTGGAATGTAATCAAGAGGATGATGGATAGTCACAAGCCATTAAACAAAAAATAACTGCTTACATTTTTGTGCCAGAAGCAGTGTGAAAGACTGGTGGAAAGCATGCCAAGACGCATGAAAGCTGTGAATAAAAATCATGGTTATTCCACAAAATATTGATTTCTGAACTCTTCCTGAGTTAAAACATTAGTATTGTTGTTTCTAAATGATTATGAACTTGTTTTATTTGCATTATTTGAGGTATGAAAACACTGGGGCTTTTTAAAAAATGTTGACCATTTCTCCTTTTCAGAAAAAAAAAAAATATATATTGCTTGGAAATTCGGAGACGTTGTCAGAAGTTTATAGAATAAAAGAACAATTTACATTTTACTCAAAAATATACATATAAAGAGAAAAATCAGACAAACTGAACATTTTGCAGTGGTCTCTTAATTTTTGCCAGAGCTGTATATGAGGGCTGCATTATATTCTCTGAGGGGGCTACATTATATATTAGGAGGGGGCTACATGATATTCTATAAAGGGGGCTACATTATATTATATGAGGGGGGGCTATCCCAACCCCTGCTAGATCATTACGACGTGTACTACCTTACATTATACCCAGATATTAGCGAGCTGAACCGCACAATTGGTGGTGTTGTATTTATTTCTATGTAGCTACATAGTGGGCCCCAAGAATGATTTTCTCTGGTGGGCCCAAGGTGTTCCAGTCCGAAGCTACATGAGGGCAAGGAGGAGTGTGATCTTTGCAATTCATGAGATGGAATAAACTCAGCAGATTTCATGAAAGAACATCTGATACCGAATGGCTGAGTTCCCTAAGTAGACAAATGTATCTTAAAATAAATTGAGGAATAAAGTAAAGTAGATGTAGGTAGTACGGAGTTTGATTTTATTGCTCACTTCTATCATTTTACAAGAACATTGATCAGCTTTAAGCTAGAATTAAATCTCTAGTTTACCCTTTTCTCTGCAGTTCTATGGCCACTGGACAGAGCCCGAGAGGATGGTCTTCTTGTCACCTTGTATTTCACCGGCTTTTCACCTGCTGACTCTCCTTGCAAGGCATCTTTTTGCTCTTTCTTCTTTTTTGGATAAGGTATTTCCTTCTGTTCTTGTTTCAGTCGTAGTTCTTCTAGCTGCTGTCTGTCAGATAAAAGTTTAATGGTATATACATAGTTGCAATCAAAATTATTCACACCCCAACTTTACAAACTATGTTTATTAGCAAAACTTACAAACTTTATGATATTTGCAATAAACTAATCAACTAACAACAATCTATTACCTCAACACAACTAGTGTAACACGTGGTTTCTACAAATTCAACACAAAGGAGGCCGATTAATTAAGATGTCCTCTGTAAGAACACTGAAGATTGGGCGGCATTGGACCTTCCAACTGTACAGTGATCCCAAGCATACTGTAAAGCCCACCACGGCTTTGTGTCAGCATACTTCTTCAGCATGGCAGATTCTAGAGGCCGTCACAGTCATCTGACTTGAAAAAACTTAGAAAATGTTATCTCCATCTTATTCTGCAGCGCTTTACAGACATTATCATTGCTGTCCCATTGGGGCTCACAATCAAAACTCCCTATCACTATGTCTTTGGAGTGTGGGAGGAAACCAGAGAACCCGGAGGAAGCCCATGCAAACACGGGGAGAACATACAAACTCCTTGCAGATATTATCCTTGGTGGGATTTGTACCCAGGACCCCAGAGTTGCAAAGTAACAGTGCTAACCACTGAGCCACTGTCTGTCCAATTAGATTTGAAGAAAGCGTTTGCTGCACACAGACCAAGATATTAGTGAACTTGAGGCCATTAAGGAATGTGGTAATTGCCTGAGGAACATTGCCAAAAACTGTCTTCTGACTATGCGTCATGCTTGCATCCGATCATAACAGCTAAAGTGGCTCTACAAGATACTAAAGATGCATGTCATGGAGCAGTGAATAATCCTTAGACTGCAGTAGTCATTAAAAGTGGCATTTTGAGTAGAAATTGGAGAACCCACTTGTTATACTAGTTGTATTGAGCTTTTTACATTTCTTATTTGATTTATTTATTGCAACTTTCAAAACATCTGTAAATTTTACTAATAAGCCTAATTTGCAATCAGGATGAGGGTTGAATAATTCTGTCTGCAACTGTATATACATATCAAATATATATACCATATGTATATACTTCTTCCCCTAGGTTGCAATTGCTACCCCTCGAACACATTTACCATAGCTATGTATGCCAAAAATATGACTGAGTAATACATAAGATTCAATTAGCTGCCAGTCCTAAACATCTCCTAATAATGTGCCAATTTCAACGTGCCTTGCTCATACCAGGTGTCAAAGTCAACACCCTTAAGTAATTCATTACCTGGCACACTCCTCTCTGGCCCGAGAAGCAGCAGTCTCCTGGAACAAAGATCCACTGTGTTTGAAGAACTTCTCGTATTTATCTGCCGTGGCTTGTGGGTAAATCCGTTGATAACCACCCAGGTGGCTGTCCTCATACTTTCCTACTTGTTCCAGCCAAGCAGCCTGGGTGCTTTCCAATTGCTCCCGTCTGTAGACAAGCAAACATGGACACAACAATGTCAGTGACTCTATGAATGTGGTGAAATAAATTAACACATTTTAATGTTTTACTCCCTTGCTGTAATTGGCATTTATTGCATCCATGACCACATCACTTATTACTAACAAAACTAAGCACTTAAAAGTAAACTGAATGTCTCATTATATTTCTAAACTATTGTTTAGTTATTGCTATACAACATTATAAAAGGCATCTTGTGCAGTGGATGATACTTCAAGGATCTTTCCCAACATCTTGATTCAGGACAGTTCAGACGAGCAGCATCGCACTGCTCATCTGAACCGTGCACTTTCACATGCTGCTATATCAGGTAGCTCTGATTCTTTAGCATAAGAAGAGCAGTGAGACTGAGGGTAATTGTCATGCCACAGTTGCAGGATATCCCAGGGCTAGAGGCTCCTTCCCTATCCCTAAAGCTAGGGTAAGATTCCTTATGATGGTGAATACGCTGTGGCCATGTGCCTTACTGAGCTCCTGAATCAGCCTTTATCTGTCTCCTCCCACACCCAGGGAAGTGGGCAGTTGTATATATGAATACACAAACCAGACTAACAAGGGAAGACGTACAGAGATAAATGAAATTACAAATCAAACAAATATGCACTCACAAACAACAGAGTGGAATACCTGGAGGTAAAGAAAGGGAAAACTAAATCAGAGAGAATGAGGATATGCACACTGACAAATCACCAAGCAACAATCTGGTGAAAAACACTCCAAAACGCCTCCTCAAACAACCAACAGCTCCAGTAACTGGCAGTATCAAACTAAAAGTGACAATGCCTGCTTGCCAGAGGCCAGTATATATAGCAGAGGGGGGTGGCCAACACTGAACAGCTAAGACCATCAAAGCAGGAAAGCTTCCAGGAGCTTTAAATTGAACAGATTGACCCCTGCACTGCTACTGTGGCACCCCAGGAATCCGGATGCCACTTTGGTATTGCCTGCCTCCCAGGGAGGGTGATGCCATGCCTGGAAGCGAACAGGACTTCCCTTAGCAGGTAACACTAGCATATAACAGTTTCCTGACTCCAGGCCAGAAGGGGGAGCTCTAGACCCAGTTTCAGGGTAGCTTCCCTATAAGTTCTGGTCTGGAGGAAGAATTCGTGGTCAGTCTGTGTGAGACAGTGAAGGGAGAGGAAGCACAGGAGGAGAGTGAAACTGGAGTGGAGCTGCGATTGGGCTCACTCCAGGTTTCAGCACAAGAAACCGGGCACCGGAGTCCGAGGTTGTGTGGGAACTGTATGCCCAACAGCAGAAATTGGAGAGCAGGAGATTGCAGGTCTCCTGGCCACCACCTGACACCCGAAGGCACAGCAGCAGATTAGAGCTGCCTGCCATGCGGTTAGTGTTCCATCTGAGGGACAGATTGAGAGAGGGACTTGAGGAAAGCTAATGCATCAGGAACACAGAATTCAGTGCAGAAAGGAAGGCTTCCAACCCCACCTGGTTAAGGGGATTCAGAATCACTTCCAGGCTGCCGGATTTCAAGTTCACCTGTAATCTGTGCCCTGGGCTGCAATTCCACCAGTAAAAGTTAAAGAGTCTGCAACCCTGTGTCCTCCAATTCTTTCCTACACCTCAACATCTACAACCCCTCTAAGACTGTCCTGGTAGCCCTGGGGCCTCCGCTCCACCTGTGGGTAGCAAAACCATCTAAGCTGCATTACCATCAGCCCCAGTGGATCCCTTTAACCAGCTTCGGCCACCCCTGGCCCAGTACCACAGGTGGCGTCACAAACATTACTACATTAGACTTTATTTCTCACTACACTTTAATTTCCCTTTAATTGGATGCCCAGGGCCACGGACCGGGTCACTGCTGCCGTGACCACTCCTTTAAGTTCCGCCGAACCCGGTACCGAGTATACCATGACCCTAGCGGTCGTTTCATTAGCAGAAACCAGCACTGTTTAATATGAAGGTGAAGTGCTTATAATCACTGCAGGAGTACGGGAAATCAGACAACGCTGTCGTCTGGCTCCCCTCTGTGGCAGTAAACCTGTGGCGATGGTCAGGATTGAGAAATAATAGCACATTCTTGCAATCCCGGCTCTGCTACAAAGAGCTTGTAATGATTTTCAGTTACCGTTGTTAGAGAGAAGCAGTGGTCGGTCCCTTAGGCGATGAGCAGTATACAGTAAAAGTTAAATAGGAGTGAAAAAATTGGAGAAGGAGGGCAGATTGAAACAAGTAGATATTTGCAAGTTGCATATAATTTCAGTCCCTATCTGCTCACACTCCTTTATTTAAAGAAGTTGTCCACTACTATAACTTTTTTTTTTTTAATCTTGCTATTATGTGCCACTGAAAACATCTACTGTGTTTATTTTAGCAATATTACCTTTTATCATGCTGTAGCAGCACATCTTTAGTGCTGGATCCAGCTCTCATGGGGTTAATCGACAACTTCCTTTCTCCTGACTTACTATGCTCTAATACTACAAGTTCCATGATGCTTTGCACTCACCTGTAACTCTGCACCTGGCACACCCACTCCAAAACACACCCCAACCCCTCCCTCCCCTCCCTCCTCTATCTTCAAAAAGATTTGTGATGTCATTTCTGTCCAACCTCCTCTCTTACATTTGTCCAACCCACACTCCATTACACAGATAGATAGATAGAGAGATAGATAACAACAAGATAGATAGATGAAAACATACAGATATATCTATATATCTATGTCTATTTCCATAGATATGTCCATATCCATGTTTCTAAACCCTTTCACCCCTGGAGCTTTTTTGTTTTTGTTTATCGCTCCCTTTCTTTCCAGAGCCATAATTTTTCCATCAATATGGCCATGTGGGGGCTTGTCTTTTGTGGGACAAGTTCTACTTTTGAACGACACCATTGGTTTTACCATGTCGTGTAACAGAAAATGTGAAAAAAATTCAAAGTGCAATGAAATTGCAAAAAAGTGCAATCCCACACTTGTTTTTTGCTTGGCTTTTTTGCTAGGTTCACTAAATGCTAAGGCTGTGTGCACAAGTTGCGGATTTGATTGCAGATCCGCAGCGTTTTTTGCCGCACAGAATTGCATCAAATCTGCAGTGTAGTGCACAACCAATGTAAGTCTATGGGAGTCGCAGACTTGTGCACATGCTGCGGAAAAAGCCGCACCGAAACGCAGCTTTTTTTTCTCGCAGCGTGTCACTTCTTTTGTGCAGAACTGCAGAGTTTCTGCACCTTTAGACTTTCATTGAGTCGGGCACATCCGCAGCAAAACCGCAGATGTAAAAAAGATCTGCAGTTTAGAGGGTCCGAGAAGCGCTGCAGTTCGGGAGGAGGGAAGTGTGTGGGAGGAATGTGGGCGGTGACTGTGTGCGTGTATGTGTGTGCTTGGTCTGCGGGCTGTTCGGATGTGTGCGGCGCTGTGCGGGACTGTTCAGGTGTGTGCGGGGTCTGCGGGCTGTTCGGATGTGTGCGGGGCTGTGCGGGGGGTCTTTTGGGGTGTGTGTGCAGGCATCATCCGATGGGACTACAAGTACGCAGCATCCAATCTGCAGCTCATTCGGATGTAATCCGGACAGTGGACACACCCCCTACGCTATCCATTCATCTATCAATAGATATATCTATCCAGACACATCTATAGATAGATATATGAATAGATAGATGTATGCATCTATAGATTTATCTATATGTAGATCTGTCTATCCATTTCATCTATCATCTATCTGTCTATCTGTGTGTGTAATGGAGTGTGGGTTGGACAAATGTAAAAGAGGAGGTTGGACAATAATGACATCACAAATTTTTTTTTTGTTCAATAATACATCTTTATTTAGCTTTCCAAAACGCATAAAAACCGCACCAAAAGCAAATTAAAAAATGCATCAAAACCGTGCAAAAAACTGCATAAAAAACGCATCAAAACTGCACAAAAAACGCATCAAAACTGCACCAAAAACTGCATCAAAACCGCACCAAAATTGCATCAACACTGCACCAAAACCGCACCAAAAACTGCATCAAAACTGCACAAAAAACTGCATCAAAACTGCGCAAAAACCGCACCAAAAACTGCATCAAAACTGCGCAAAAACCGCACCAAAAACTGCATCAAAACCGCACCAAAAACTCCATCAAAACCGCACCAAAACTGCACCAAAAACTGCATCAAAACCGCACCAAGAATTGCATCAAAACCGCACCAAAAACTGCATCAAAACCGCACCAAAACTGCAAAACTGCACCAGGTTTTGATGCAGTTTTTATGCAGTTTTTGGTGCAGTTTTGATGCTTTTTTTGGTGCGGTTTATGCGCGGTTTTAATGCCGTTTTTGGAAATAAATAAATGGAAAATGTGCATGATTTGAATGGAAACATGCATGAAAAAACGGATTCCAAGGCCGGATTCATCATTTCACATCTCAGTTTCATACGTTTTTTGCCGAATCCGTCGCTGTGCGTTTTTTCGCTGGACAGAAAAAACGTTCCCCTGTATGTGTTTTCCGTCCGGCGGAAACAGCTTTTTTGACGGATCCTGCAAAAAACGGATGAAACGTGTGGCCATCAGGCGCAATCCGGCACTAATACAACTATATGAGAAAAAAACGGATCCGGCGGAAAAAAATGGATCCGTTTTTTTCAAAACTCGCCGGATTGTGCCTCACGGCAAAAACCTGATGTGAAAGCAGCCAAATATATGGATAGATACATCTATGTATCTATAGATATATCTATCTATAAATATATCTATGGCTAGATATATCCATAGATATATAATAGAAAGGCCGATGTTTCTAAGGCTACTTTCAAACTAGCGTCGTGCACTGCACGTCGCAATTGGTCGTTGTGGAGAAAAAACGCATCCTGCAAAGTTGCCCGCAGGATGCGTTTTTTTCTCCATAGACTTTTATTAGCGACGCATTGCTACGCAGTGCCACACGTCGCAACCGTCGTGCGACGGTTGCGCCGTGTTTTGGCGCACCGACGGCACAAAAAAAGTTACATGTAACTTTTTTTGTGCGTCTAGTCCACCATTTTCGACGGCGCATGCTCGGGCGAAACGCAGCCCCCTCCTCCCCGGACCTTGCAATGGGGCAGCGGAAGCGTCTGGACCAGTATGCATCGGTACGTCGGGCCGACGCAGCGCGACGGCCCCTTACCGACGCTAGTGTGAAAGCAGCCTAAGGCTACTTTCACACTTGCGTTTTTAGCAATCCGTCTTTTTGGGAAAAAACGGATCCTGCAAATGTGCTCGCAGGATGCGCATTTTACCCATAGAATTCTATTAGTGACGGATCGCGACGGATGGCCACACGTCGCGTCCGTCGTGCAACGGATGCGTCGTGTTTTGGCGGCCCGTTGGGACGAAAAAACTTTCAAGTGAAAGTTTTTTTGTCTGTCGCGTCCGCCATTTTCTACCACGCATGCGCGGCCAAAACTACGCTCCCTCCTCCCTGGACTTCAGAATGGGCAGCGGATGCGTTGAAAAACTGCATCCGCTGCCCACGACGTGCACAAATTTCACAACGTGCGTCAGTACGTAGGCCCAACGCATAGCGACGGACCCGTACCGACGCAAGGGTGAAATAGGCCTTTATGAGCATTTATTTTAATAAAATAACGGAAAAAAACAGCGTGGGCTCCCACGCAATTTTCTGCACCAGAGGGGGAAAGCCGACGGCCGGGGGCCAATATTTGTAGCCTGCTATGAATATCAGCCCGCAGCTGTCTGTGTAGCCTTTACTGGCTATTAAAATAGGGAGACCCCCCAAAAAAAATTACATGGGGTCCCCCTATATTTTATAGCCAGAAAGGCTACGCAGACAGCTGCGGGCTGATATTCATAGCCTAGAGAGGGGCCATGGATATTGGTCCCCTCCCCGGCTACAAATACCAGTCCGCAGCTGCCCCAGAAAATGGCGCATCTGTAAGAAGCGCCAATTCCGGCACTTAGCCCCTCTCTTCCCACTCCCGTGTAGCGGTGGGATATGGGGTAATAAGGGGTTAATGTCACCTTGCTATTGTAAGGTGACATTAAGCCGGGTTAATAACGGAGAGGCGTCAATAAGACGCCTATCCGTTATTAATCCAATAATAAGAAAGGGTTAATAAAAAACGCACACATTAGGAAAAAGTATTTTAATATTCTTCATTTCACCATACTTACTATACTTCAGCGCCTGCAAAAAACGTAAAATAATAAACCGTATACTACCTGTCGGCCGTAGTTCAATTAATAACGAGTGTCCCACGACGATCTCCCCTATAGAACAGTGACATCGGGTGATGTCACTGCTCAATAGGACCCTCAGTGACACACTGACAGGAGACAATGGCTCCGGCAGTGCATCACTGAGGTTACTATAGTTCAAAGTCTCACTTTATGGCAATTGCTGCCTGGGAAAATGTCTCATACAGCAATGCCATAAAGTGAGACTAGGGACTATTTTCTCACAGGGGCGTAGGAATACATTGTGAGGAATACATTGTGGAAGGACACCTTCCATCATTGTGTTCCTGGAGCCCCTGGAGAGCAGTCGCATCAGCAAATGCTCCTGCTCTCCACGGGAGATCGTCGAGGGACACTCGTTTTAATTGGATTTCTGTGGATCAGGGAGTATATTGGTTGTTTATTATTTTAATATTTTTTACAGATGACAATGGCTTCGGGGATCAAGGTGACAAGTGATGGTGAGTATGTACTCAGTTATATGTACTGTATGTCTGTATGTATGTTGTATGTATGTACGTACTGTATGTGGCATGTTGCATGTCGCATGTCACATGTTGCATGTCGTCGCATGTTGCCGCATGGTGCATGTTGCATGTCGTCGCATGGCGCATGTCGTCGCATGGCACATGTCATATGTTGCATGTCGTCACATGTTGTCGCATGGTGCATGTCGCATGTCATATGTTGCATGTCGCATGTTGCATGTCGTCGCATGGTGCATCTCACATTTTGTCGCATGGTGCATGTCGTCGCATGTCGTCGCATGGTGCATGTCGCATGGTGCATGTCGTCGCATAATGCATGTCGTCGCATTGTGCATGTCGCATGGTGCATGTCGCAGCATGGTGCATGTCGCAGCATGGTGCATGTCATCGCCTGTTGTCGCATGGTGCATGTCGCATGTCATATGTTGCATCTCACATGTTGTCGCATGGTGCATGTTGTCGCATGGTGCATGTCGCACGGTGCATGTTGTCGCATGGTGCATGTCGTCGGATTGTGCATGTCGCATGGTGCATGTCACCGCATGTCGTCGCATGGTGCATGTCGCAGCGTGGTGCATGTCGCAGCATGGTGCATGTCATCGCCTGTCGTCGCATGGTGCATGTCGTCGCATGGTGCATTTCGTCACATGGTGCATGTCATGTTGCATGTTGTTGCATGGTGCATGTCACATGTCATCGCATGGTGCATGTCGCCGCATGGTGCATGTCGTCACATGTCGCATGGTGTATGTCACATGTTGTTACATGTCACATGGTGTGTGTTGTATGTATGTATGTACTGTATATGTGTATTTTTTTTTTTTTTACATTCAACACATTAGCCGGATGATGGGACTACTACTGTCCCATCATTGGCTAATGTGTCACTCACTGTCACTGTAGCAGGCAGAGCCCGATGGGACTTGTAGTCCCATCGGACGATGCCTGCACACAGAAACACACACACACACACACACACCCAAAGACCATCCCCCGCAGCAGACCCCAGCACATACCGGCGCCGGCCACACATACCGGCGCCGGCACGCAGATCCCCGGCGCCCGCACAATCATCCCTTCACAGCCCCGCCCGCCCCCAGCACAGCCCCGCAGGCAGCCACCAGCGCCGCCCACAGCCCAGTCACTCTTGATGAGTGACTGCTGACTGTGAGGTTGGCTCACGCCTGCTGCTGACGTCACGTCAATTTCCAGAGTCTGGAAATTTACGTGACGTCGGCGGAAATAAGCAGCGGCTGCAGCCTGGGGGTCACGTGACCTGGACTCAGCCGCCGGCATAGCGCCGCTCACAGGCGAAAACGGCAACAGAAGGTATTTACACAATTCATTAGGGGCCCCGGGGGGATACATTGGGGGGTTAACTGAAAGTAGTGGACAACCCCTTTAAGGACTTCGGCTTCAAATCTGCAGTCAAGATATATGACTGCAAACTTGAAAATCCTCACAGGCAGGAACAGCTGGTCATGTAACCGCAAGCATGCAATCTGTATACTTGCGGTCACGCACCCGCCGCCGACACCGGAGAATCCTCACGGCACGTAGTGACTGTGATATGAGAATAAACAAGTCTGCAGTCACAGAGTTACTTCCAACTTGTAGCTTAAGGCCAGACAACCCGTTTAATATGGGAATAACCCTTTTTTTTCGTCTAGCAGAACAGAGGCGAAATAGATCATCTGTAAAGTAATACAGGAAAGATATATATCTTGGTACCGTGTTAGCCAGTAGATAGAAAAATATTTAGAATTGAGAGTCCTCAGTGGTTGATACCTTTTAATGGCTAACTGAAAAGATGGTAACAAATTGCAAGCTTTCGAGACTACACATGTCTCTTCGTCAGGCAAAGGCTACTTTCACACTAGCGTCGTGCACTGCACGTCGCTATGCGACGTTGCAGCGCACCGACGCATAGTGTGGAAGCGCTGCACAACGGGGGCAGCGGATGCTGTTTTTCAACGCATCCGCTGCCCCATTGTGAGGTGCGGGGAGGCGGGGGCGACGACGCACCCAAAAACGTTACATGCAACGTTTTTTGGTGGCGACGGTCCGACGCAACCGTCGCACGACGGTTGCGACGTGTGGCAATGCGTCGCACTGCGTCGCTAATAAAAGTCATTGGAGAAAAAAACGCATCCTGCAAGCACTTTTGCAGGATGCGTTTTTTCTTCAAAACGACGCATAGCGACGTGCAGTGCACGACGCTAGTGTGAAAGTAGCCAAAGACTAATACAACATCTGAAGAATCACATATTTATACACAACACAGTACAGAACTGTCATTATGGAGAATGATAAACAGTTGTGTCCATAAATATTGGAACAATTCGCAGATAAGGAGTGAATGTTTTATTGTCCTCTCATTGCACTTCAGACCTTATGGGACATCATAACAAAGAACCAGACCCCAATCAGAGGACAATAAAACATTCACTCCATATCTGCGAATTGTTCCAATATTTATGGACACAACTGTTTATCACTCTCCCATAATGACAGTTCTGTGCTATGTTGTGTATAAATATGTGATTCTTCAGATGTTGTATTAGTCTATGCCTGATGAAGAGGCCTGAGTAGTCTCGAAAGCTTGCAATTTGTTACCATCTTTTCAGTTAGCCATTAAAGGGAACCTGTCACCCCCAAAATCGAAGGTGAGCTAAGCCCACCGGCATCAGGGGCTTATCTACAGCATTCTGTAATGCTGTAATTCCTTATGGAGAGTGACATACCATCTCTGGCTTGTCAAGGTAAGGAGGCTTATTCGCCGTGCAATGCTCCTCTGGGAAATATAATATGCAAATTGCCTCTTCTGAGAAAAAGAGGACTTAACTCTATAGCGCCACCTGTTGGAAGTAGCGATCCTACAAGTCACAATCAACCCTTTAACGAGTCGTGCAATATGACTTAGGATAAAAGCCAAATCAGTATCTCAATTCGCAGACACGGTGTTTCGGGCTGTTGGCCCTCGTCAGTGCGTAGCATGAGAACTGATTTGGCTAGGTGAGAGGCTCTGGACTGGGGTCTAAGGGGTATCGTTTCTCCTTATGGAGAGTGACATACCATCTCTGGCTTGTCAAGGTAAGGAGGCTTATTCGCCGTGCAATGCTCCTCTGGGAAATATAATATGCAAATTGCCTCTTCTGAGAAAAAGAGGACTTAACGCTATAGCGCCACCTGTTGGAAGTAGCGATCCTTTCAAAAGGTAACTTCAAAACACAGAGAGACAGAAGAGTCTGGGAATATAAACTGATGACGACCTTTGACTGTCTTAGTGGTGGAATGAATGTGTCGCATAGATTTATGTCTTTTTACATTAACTAAGGAACTTGCCCCTCAGACTATAAGGGGTCATCACAACAGAGACCCCAATCAGGACAATAAAACATTCCTTATCTAAGAACTGGCCCAACATTTATGGACATAACTGTTTATCCCTCATGGTAATTCTGCTTCATGCCACCTGTCTTATCCATGTTTTTTTTTTTTTTTTGTTCTGTGCTATGTTGTGCATAAATATGTGATTCTTCAGAATTTCTTTTAGTCTGTGCCTGATGAAGAGACCTGAGTAGTCTCGAAAGCTTGCAATTTGTTACCATCTTTTCAGTTAGCCATTAAAAGGTATCAACCACTGAGGACTCTCAATTCTAATCATTTTTCTATCTACTGGCTAACACGGTACCAAGATATATATCTTTCCTGTGGTAAAAATGATACTTTTTTTTTTTTACTACTTTTAAACAATTCTGTATTTACAAAAAAAATAGTTTGCATCCTATTTTCGAAGACCAATAACTTTTGAATCTTTCTTTCAATGGATCTCATTGATGGCTTTTTTTGTGTGGAGCAAGCTGTGTTGGTACCCTTTATAATTCCATTTTCTGGGTGGGAGTCATGGTGACTGAAAAACCGTAATACTAGCAATAAATTACATTTTATATTTTGAAAGACATGGCAATGACAAATAAGGGACCATTAAGCTCCATCCACACACAGAATTGACTGTTGCTCTGAAACGCTGAGGCATCCTTTAAGAAAGAACCTGATATGAAAAACATTGTTAACTAGACAGCCCCCTATGATCTCCCCCTATTCGGCTAAGCTTGATTGCCAGGCTTCGGCATTTATGTACAGTAAATAGAGAGAGACACCTAGCAGACACTTCTCCGGGGTCTGACTCTTTGGATTGGCAACTTTTCCGATTAGAACAGTTATTTGTAATGAAGGAGTCTTCTCTACTTCATGCTGTCCATGGTTATGGCCACATGAATCTGCCATCACTAGGTGATCTGATGCAGTCTGTATGATGTGATATTAAATTGTAGAATGGGAAATATTAATATTCACAGGAGAATTATCTTTTGGACTTGAAGAGGGGTCATCTGGGCTTGACATATTTATGACCTAAACATTGGACAGGTAATCAACATCAGATCAATGGGGGTCTGACGCCCGGCACCCCCACAGATCAGCTGTTATCAAAAGAATAATAGCTGTTCTGCAGTACTCAGCAGTGCCTGCTACACAGTGTATTCAGCTTCATTTGAAGCATTTTTATACTTTGGCTATAGAAGCAAATAACAGCTGATCACGGGGGTGCCAGGTGGTGGACACCCACAGATTGGATATTGATGACATATTTAACGGCCATCGTTCCTACGGATAAATTATCACTGTGTTGTGCCTAGACTATTTCTTTAATTGCTTCAAAACGTGAACTTATTACCTGTTTTCTTTGGGCACATTCCGCTGAAGTAAGCGTTCCTTAACTTTGCGTTTATCTTCTTCAAGAACTTTTCTTTTGTCACAAGCCCGAAGATTGATCAAATTAAGGGTATCCTGAAGTAGGGCATCCTTCACTTCCCTGTCCAAGTGTGAGTCTGTGGTAAAGCTTGGGGAATGATTCACCTACAGAAAACAAGAGTACATCTTATACAAAATAAAAACCAAGCACTATTCTCCAAGTACCATTTATAATAATGTATTTATTGTACCCTACATTTGAAAGGTGTCAAGCCCCATTTGGTTTTTGCCACTTCAGGAGCACTTAGTTTGTGCCCATGGATCCTAGGGTACACACCACAAAGTCACATCCGTATAAAAACCACAAAAACCATAGCAGGCTAGCGTCATAACTTTTCTCACATTTTTATATTGACATTAGAGATTTTACCTCCAGCAGCCAAGGTTTTAATTTTTTGTCCACTAAGATGTCAAATCCTAGAATCTCGAAGCAAGCGCTGCCTGCGATATGATTTGGGAAGCAGGTTCGGTAATTGTGCTTCAGGATGGGGTGTGCAGATATCAGAGTCTTTATAACTACATCCTCAATATCTTCCCACAGCTTTACTGTGTTGTACGTGTTGCTCTCCAGCCAGGTCCTTAGAGTTGATAGTTTTCTATTATTCAAAATATAAAATGTACAAAAATGGACACAAGTCATACAGAAACATATCCGTACCCACTGCAGCACACAGCACTCACCTCTTACTTCCCGTCATGTCATCTCTGATAAAGTTGTCGCTGTGCTTGTTGATGGCATAATTGGTCAGGTGCATACAGACATCGTCCTGTCAGAATGAATTTTACTAACTTAAGTAACTCAGAGTTTTTCAAATATTTACAACTGAGGCATGCGGTAAGTACACAGGAATCTGTTTCTATTACCTCCATCTCAAGCAATGGGATACAAGATTGTGTAGTGAAGGGTAAAACTACTAAAGATATCTGATTGATGTGTATCTCCGCTACCAAGAATTCTTTGTGTGTCATGACTCTGTTGTCGGGTGTCCCGGGACTAGTGGATCCTTCCCTGTCCCTAACGCTAAGGGTACCCAAATTCACCCTGGTCCCTGGATTACTTCTGATGGTGAAGATACCGGGGCCACGTACCTTGTCTTAGCTACTGAATCTGCCCTCAATCTGTACCCTTCCCCTACTCATAGAAGAGGGGAGTAGTAGTGTACCTGTAATACACCAACCAGCCAGACTAACAAAGTAATACAAGCAGGGATAATGAATAATACCAATCACACAAATATACTCACACAAACAACAGAGGAATGCACCAGGGAGTGGAGGATGGGGTTAAACCAAAGTAGGAGAAGAAGGGGAATTATCACACACCCAAAACCTAGCAACAGTCACAGATACTGTAAATCCACCAAACACCTTTTCAAATAACAGCCAACAACAACTTCCAGCCAAGCAGCAAAAGCTAGCTCTGACAATGAGTGCTTGCCAGGGTCCAGATATATAGGAGATGGGAATGGCTAGCAATGAACAGCTGAGCCTTAATGCAGGAAAGTTTCCAGGAGCTCTCAACTGAGCAAATTTACCCCTGCACTGCTAAAAGATACCTGCACCATTTAATATGAAGGTGAACTGCTTCTAATCAGTGCAGTAGGCGAAATCAGACACTGCGGTATCCTGGCTCCTCTCTGTCATGGCAAACCCATGACAACGTGATCATATGACCTCAGTTAAAAATAGATGGGAGAGATATGTGGTACAAATATCCATGGAGGCATGGGAGAACGTTTTGGAACCAACACGGGGGATATCAATTAACACAGCCCAGAGGAGTTCACAATTATTTTTGATTCATAGAATTTATAGAACTCCAAAAGCATTATACTCGATGGGTCTCAAGGCTGATGATCGTTGGGGAAGGAGGAGCAGATTTCCTTCATATGTTTTGGTCTTGAACGCAATTGAGGGAGTTATGGGATAACGTTGGTAGACTAATTCGTGAGGTGTTTAATATTCCAATTTCTATTAATTTTAAATCTTGTGTTCTGGGTGTTCTTGTGGGGGAATTGGAGAATTGGTTAACCATAGCAAAAATCATGTAATGTAGACTATTGCTAAACACTGTCTAGCAACTAGCCTTCCCTTGACTGATGAGATAGTGTGGGGATTAAACAATACAACCCTAATGGAAAAAAATATATATTAAAAGAGGAGCTGTTAGCAAGTTTGGCAAACAATGGGGAGATTGTATTAAATGCCTGGCAGTAATTTCTGAGCTATTGGCATCGGATGTCATTTTTAGTTTATTGTTGCTAGGTTGAAAAATATATTTAAATATGTTATAAAACTTGGTGTAAGTGTTGAGCACTCAGAGCCAAATTGAATTACCTGTCATTTTGATATAGCAAGGGAATAAAGAGGTAGGTGGGTGGGGGCTGGTTTGGAGGTGGGGGGCTATGGGGATATGTAAAATTCATACAAACAAGTTATTTGCAGAATTGGTTGAAGATGTTCCTAGTCTGGATATTTAGACACATCCTTTGTATTTAACGGTTATACTCTTCCAATGTCTGTTATCACTGATGTTTATATATATATACTAGATGGTGGCCCGATTCTAATGCATCGGGTATTCTAGAATATGTATGTGTAGTATATTGCACAGCCCACGCAGTATATTGCACAGCCACGCAGTACATTGCACAGCCCACGTAGTACATTGCGCAGCCACGCAGTACATTGCGCAGCCCATGCAATACATTGCGCAGCCACGCAGTACATTGCGCAGCCCACGTAGTACATTGCACAGCCCACGTAGTACACTGCACAGCCCACGCAGTACATCGCGCAGCCCACGCAGTACATTGCGCAGCCCACGCAGTACATTGCATGTCCACGTAGTATATTGCCCAGTCACGTAGTATTTTGCCCAGTCACGTAGTATAATGCTCCATGCAGTTATGGCCCCATAGATGCCCCATATAATGCTCCATGCAGTTCTTTATGGCCCCATAGATGCCCCATATAATGCTCCATGCAGTTATGGCCCCATAGATGCCCCATATAATGCTCCATGCAGTTCTTTATGGCCCCATAGATGCCCCATATAATGCTCCATGCAGTTCTTTATGGCCCCATAGATGCCCCATATAATGCTCCATGCAGTTCTTTATGGCCCCATAGATGCCCCATATATTGCTCCATGCAGTTATGGCCCCATAGATGCTCTATATAATGCTCCATGCAGTTATGGCCCCATAGATGCTCTATATAATGCTCCATGCAGTTATGGCCCCATAGATGGCCCATATAATGCTACATGCAGTTATGGCCCCATAGATGGCCCATATAATGCTCTATGCAGTTATGGCCCCATAGATGCCCCATATAATGCTCCATGCAGTTATGGCCCCATAGATGCCCCGTGTAATGCTCCAAGCAGTTCTTTATGGCCCTATAGACGCTCCATACAACATTGTGCCACGTGTAATGCTGCTGCTGAGGCAATAAAAACAAAATATCACATACTCACCTCTCGTCGCTGCTACTCAGCATCCCGTCTCTCCGCACTGACTGTTCAGGCAGAGGGCGGCGCAGTTATATACTGCATGGGCTGTGCTATATACTATGTGCCCTGTGTTATATACTGCGTGGCCTGTGTTATATACTGCGTGGCTGCTATATACTGCGTGGCCTGTGTTATATACTGCGTGGCTGCTATATACTGCGTGGGCTGTGTTATATAGTAAGTGGGCTGTGTTATATATAGTGCGTGGCCTGTATTAACGCATCTGGTATTCTAGAATATGTATGTATGTATATAGCAGCCACATAGTATATAGCACAGGCCACGTACTATTTGTCTGCTATATACTACATGCCTCCTATATACTAAGTATATAACACTGCCCATGTAGTATATAGCACAGCCCTGCAGTATATTACACACCTCACGTAGTATATAACACTGCCCATGTAGTATAGCACAGCCCCCGCAGTATATCACACAGCCCACGTAGTATATAACACTGCCCATGTAGTATATAGCACAGCCCCCGCAGTATGTCACACAGCCCACGCAGTATATAACACTGGCCACATAGTATATAGCAGCCCCTGCAGTATATCACACAGCCCACGCAGTATTTAGCAGTGTGGGCACCATATCCCTGTCGCCTGTCGCTAATTGTTCGCGGCCAGCCACGTAGTATATAGCGTAGTATTCTAGAATATGTATGTAGTTTATTTATGAAGATTGAAGAATAATGCAATAATGGGTAAAATATATTTATTATCATTAAATTTTATTGGTCATAGAACTTAATACAATTGAATAAAATTATGAAACAGATCATCAAAATATATAAACCACATTACATGAACTGTAACTGTATTTAAATAAATTATCGGACAAAAGAAGGACATTGACACTATAATATATTTATTAACAATATCAAGCCAAAATATTTTTGTACACCACATTTCTTGTGAATACCTTTTGACTACCTATAAGCAATCCAGGGGGCGGTGCAATGTTGGCACAGAATGAAGCAAACGCATGAGAACTGTTGATGCTTCTGATATTTTCCATGAAATTTCTATTGTGTTGATGCATTCCTTTCATTAACTGCTCAAACAGATCTGAGTAGTGAGGTCTCGGTAGCATAACTTTTCCTTTTTGGCAGCATTGAGTAAACTGATTGTCAGATGGTTTTTCATCAATGAAATTCAGAGAGTCGCATTTAGAGCAAACTGCATTCATATTCCCACAGTAGTGTTCATGAATTGTACTTTCATTGTCTGTTACGTAATGTGCAAGTTGTTGAATATTGTCCTGGTCTTGCCTTAGTTGGTAGAGCATTCGTTTTTTATGAATTTGGCGAGCATGTTGTTCCTGTCGTACAACAGTTTGTTCTGGTGTCTCCGATTGGCGACAGTGTCTGTGAGATTCCACATCCTGGGCTTGTCTGGCGGCAGTTTGTTGTGGTGTCTCCTGTTCCCGATGTTGTCGTTTTCTTGCTGCTGCTGCTGCTTTTCTGTCATCCTCATTGGCGTATTTTCGTTTACGACCCATTCTAAGATAGAAACACAGGGAGATGCCGCCCATACAGGGAGACGCAGGCAGGCATCCTACACAATGGCGGCACTTGACAGCAGTGGAGGACAATGATGATTCCAGAATTCACGGCAGACTGTGCCCGTCGCTGATTGGTCGAGGCCGGCTGGCCTCGACCAATCAGAGACTGTGCCCGTCGCTGATTGGTCGAGGCCGCCAGGCCTCAACCAATCAGAGACGCGGGATTTCCAGGACAGACAGACAATTAAACCCTTAGACAATTATATATATATATATATATATATATATATATATATATATATATATATATATACTATAACAACCCTGCTGGCATCGCTGCATGGCCTCCCATCCCCCACCTGCATTACACTCAAACTCACTTACTTCTCTGGGCCTTGTTGTGACTTCTCTCTGCTGCCAGGTCCATGCTGTGTGCCTCATGTCTGCTGTTTGCTCTGTGCATGCTCTGTCTGTGTGCATAGGGGGGGCGGCACCGGCAACTCCTGTGTCTTATTGAGTCTGTGTGCACCTTGCTAAGGTGTCCCCGTCCAATTGCCATGAGGCTTCCTGTATTTAAGAGATCCCCACCCATTGGTGGGGGCCTGTGCAACTTACTTCCTCAGTCAGTTCTTAGCTGCTGAGGTGCCAGGCCCTGGCTCTTTTACTCTCGTGTCTGCCACCCAGGGGGGCGTTGTACCCTGGTCTGTGCCCTGTGTAGCCACCCAGTGGGGCTTAGTACCCTGGCCTATGTCCTTGTGTAGCCACCCAGCGGGGCTTCATACCCTGGCCTATGTCCGCCACCCAGAGGGTCATCGTACCCTGGCTTGTGTCCATGACTCTGTGCCTTGTCTCGTTCCTGACTCTGTCTTAGTTAGTCCTGTTCCTGTGTTCGTTTATATCCCTGTCTTGGTTTGCTTTCTCTGCTGTGCGTACTCTGTATCTAGCTTTGCTCTGCACTCTGTGTCTTGCTTTGCTCTGCTTTCAGCTCTGCTCTCTGCGACCTTGCTTTGCTCCTTGCTCTGCACTCTGTGTCTTTGCTCTGCTCTCAGCTCTGCACTTTGTGGCTTTGCTCTCGGCTCTGCTCTCTGTAGCTTTGCTCTGCACTCTGACTTTGCTCTGCTCTCAGCTCTGCACTCTGTGGCTTTGCTCTGTGGCTCCGCTCCTTGCGGTTCTTCCCTGCTCCGCCTCCTGCGTCTCTGCACTTGGCTCTGCCTCCTCCGCCTTCTGCTCTTGGCTCTGCCTCCTGCTCTTGGCTCCGCCTCCTGCTCTTGGCTCCGCCTCCTATGTGTCCACACTTAGCTCCACCTCCTGCTCTTGGCTCCGCCTCATGCGTTTCTGCACTTGGCTCCTCCTCCTGGCTTTGCCTCCTGTGTCTCTGTTCTTGGCTCTAGCTCCTGTGCTTTCGCTCTGCATCCGCTCTTGCGGTCTTTCTCTACCTATTCTTAAGTCCTCCTGTCTGAACAGGTTCTTACCTGTTTTACATACCTGCCTGCAGACCGGTCCCTACCGGTTCTTCCAGTGTACCAGCCTTGTCCGCCTGTCCTGCCAGGGAGCCAGCCGTACCTGCCTACCAGAGAGCCAGCCGTGCCCGCCTGCCTGCCAGTGTCTCTGTTGTACCCGTCGGCCTGCCTGTGTCCCAGCCGTGCCCGCCTGTCTGCCAGAGTGCCAGCCGTGCCCGCTTGCCTCTCTATGTTCCGATCTCCGGTGGGATCAGCAGCCACAGCCAGACACCACCCTGGAGTAGCACCTGGTAGCTTCCTGCCGCACAAGTCTGACCTCACCATCAGAGGCTCCAGCGAATACCAAGGAAGCTACTTAGTTACGCCCCTTCCAGGGAAGTCTGGTCTGTGGCACAGTTGGGCCACACCCCCGCACGCCGCGCCAACCAGTCTGGGCGCGAGCGTGACACATACACAGCTCTGGCAAAAATTAAGAGACCACCACATCAAAACCCTGTCATGGGCAGCCCAATCTCAAGACCTGAACCCCATTGAAAATCTCTGGAATGTAATCAGGAGAATGATGGCTAGTTACAAGCCATCATTTGATGAAGAACTGCTTAAATTTTTGTGCCAGAAGCAGTGTGAAAGACTGGTGGAAAGCATGCCAAGACGCATGAAAGCTGTGATTAAAAATCATGGTTATTCCACAAAATATTGATTTCTGAACTCTTCCTGAGTTAAAACATTAGTATTGTCGTTTCTAAATGATTATGAACTTGCTTTCTTTGCATTATTTGACATCTGAAAGCACTGAGTTGTTTTTTTTTAATTTTGACCATTTTTCTTTGTCAGAAAAAACAAACAAAATGTATTGCTTGGAAATTCAGACATGTTGTCAGAAGTTTATAGACTAAAAGAACAATTTACATTTTACTCAAAATTATACCTATAAAAAGAAAAATCAGACAAACTGAATATTTTGCAGTGGTCTCTTAATTTTTGCCAGAGCTGTATATATTATCTATATCTATCTATCTATCTATCTATCTATCTATATGTATACATACAGTGGGTACGGAAATTATTCATACCCCTTTAAGCCTCTCCTCAGAGCAAGACATATGAAAGTCCGCATAGACTTTGCTAAAAAAAACACATAAAGGACTCCCAGACTATAAGAAATAAGATTCTCAGGTCTGATGAGACAAAGATAGACCTTTTGGTGATAATTCTAAGCAGTATGTGTGGAGAAAACCAGGCACTGCTCATCACCTGCCCAATACCATCCCAATAGTGAAACATGATAGTGGCAGCATCATGCTATGGGGGTGTTTTTCAGCTGCAGGGACAGGACGACTGGTTGGCATAGAAGGAAACATGACTGCGGCCAAGTACAGAGATATCCTGGATGAAAACCTTTTCCAGAGTGCTCTGGACTACAGACTTGGCCGAAGGTTCACCTTCCAACAAGACAATGACCCTAAGCACACAGCTAAAATAACAAAGCAGGGGCTTCAAAACAACACTGTGACCATTATTGACTGGCCCAGCCAGAGCCCTGACCTAAACCCAATTGAGCATCTCTGGAAAGACCTGAAAATGGCTGTCCACCAACGTCCACCATCTAACCTGTCAGAACTGGAGAGGATCTGCAAGGATGAATGGCAGAGGATCCCCAAATCCAGGTGTGAAAAACTTGTTGCATCATTCCCAAGAAGACTCATGGCTGTACTAGCTCAAAAGGTGCTTCTACTCAATACTGAGCAAAGGGTCTGAATACTTATGACAATTATTTTTCACAGGTTGCACAGCACCAAAACAAAACCATAAATAAAAATCCCTAGCCTTGTCCAGGCGCTAACTAAACAGCACAGACCCTGGCTACTCACACGCGGCTGAGCTAGCCCCAATCTGGTCAACTAAACAGCTCTTGTACATAGCAACCAATAATACTGCAGTTTGATGCAGACTCTTCTCAGAGAGAGATATTGGCCCGTCTTTCTTTTTAACGTCAACAAATCCACTCTGGTCAGCTTCCTCCAGCTGACACACCCTAACTGACTAAGGTGAACAGCTAGCCTGACTATAAGCAGGGCTAGCCATGTGCCAATAATTAAGTCTGTAGCGCTAGGATTTAAACCTGACGTACCTGGCTTGCTACAATATTTATATATATATGTATATATACACTCACCGGCCACTTTATTAGGTACACCTGTCCAACTTCTTGTTAACACTTAATTTCTAATCAGCCAATCACATGGCGGCAACTCAGTGCATTTAGGCATGTAGACATGGTCAAGACAATCTCCTGCAGTTCAAACCGAGCATCAGTATGGGGAAGAAAGGTGATTTGAGTGCCTTTGAACGTGGCATGGTTGTTGGTGCCAGAAGGGCTGGTCTGAGTATTTCAGAAACTGCTGATCTACTGGGATTTTCACGCACAACCATCTCTAGGGTTTACAGAGAATGGTCCGAAAAAGAAAAAAAATCCAGTGAGCGGCAGTTCTGTGGGCAGAAATGCCTTGTTGATGCCAGAGGTCAGAGGAGAATGGGCAGACTGGTTCGAGCTGATAGAAAGGCAACAGTGACTCAAATCGCCACCCGTTACAACCAAGGTAGGCCTAAGAGCATCTCTGAACGCACAGTGCGTCGAACTTTGAGGCAGATGGGCTACAGCAGCAGAAGACCACACCGGGTACCACTCCTTTCAGCTAAGAACAGGAAACTGAGGCTACAATTTGTGCAAGCTCATCGAAATTGGACAGTAGAAGATTGGAAAAACGTTGCTTGGTCTGATGAGTCTCGATTTCTGCTGCGACATTCGGATGGTAGGGTCAGAATTTGGCGTAAACAACATGAAAGCATGGATCCATCCTGCCTTGTATGGAGCATCTTTGGGATGTGCAGCCGACAAATCTGCGGCAACTGTGTGATGCCATCATGTCAATATGGACCAAAATCTCTGAGGAATGCTTCCAGCACCTTGTTGAATCTATGCCACGAAAAATTGAGGCAGTTCTGAAGGCAAAAGGGGGTCCAACCCGTTACTAGCATGGTGTACCTAATAAAGTGGCCGGTGAGTGTATATGTTGTAAGGTGGCAGCTGGACAGGTCTTGGGTGGGAGATTGTGTCCCCGAGGTGATGTAGGACCCGGAGAAGCAGGTTCCAGCACATGTATTGCTGAGAAGTGTTTTATTGGGCCCAGATTATGGGTCCAGGTTTCACGAGCAGCTGAAAGAGCTGGATGGGATCAGCTGCTCACTTACCTCAGGAAGGTTTTTGGGATAGCGATTAAGGCAGCTGGGGTTGTCTCACTTTGTGTGTGTGGAAGGTGAGGAGGCCTTGTATGTGCTGCTCAGACCCTGCTGGAGTCAGAGAGTGAAGGTTTGACATTTATTCGGGTGAGCCCGTGCTTGTATGGACTGGTTAGTTTCCATTTTTGTTCTGTTATATCTTTTTGTTCCCAGAAGAGGCTATTTTATTTTGTTAACCAAATGGTTTATGGACATTTAATACACCACCCGTTTGTTCTAAACCGACAAACTGAATCCCTGTGTGTGAACCAGCATATACTACAGAACTGATCCCTCACAGTGTATATATATATATTAGTACTACTACCGTGTTTTCTTTGGGGGTAATCTCTGTAAACATTAAATATGTTGTAGAAAATGCACATTTTTCCAGAGGGAAATATATAGTTTTAGTGGGTCTTAGGAGCTACTTACCAGATTGCTGTGACTAGGTTCTGTATAACTCATGGTTGCAAAACGTGCAAGGCCTTCCTTGTAGATGAAAATGCGCAGAGGTTCACAAGATGTTACAAGGACATATATACGTAGATCAAATTTGTACCCATCAATCAGGAATGGCTGTGGAAATATACCTGCATCAGTCAGTGTGAAGATAACATTTGTGGATCATGGCTATGGCAGGATACTGATGATGTTGCTTAGATGTTAAGGTACCTTCACACTAAACGATATCGCTAGCGATCCGTGACGTTGCAGTGTCCTGGATAGCGATATCGTTTAGTTTGACACGCAGCAGCGATCAGGATCCTGCTGTGATATCGCTGGTCGTTGAACAAAGTTCAGAACTTTATTTGGTCGTCAGACCGGCGTGTATCGTCGTGTTTGACACCAAAAGCAACGATACCAGCGATGTTTTACACTGGTAACCAGGGTAAACATCGGGTTACTAAGCTCAGGGCCGCGCTTAGTAACCCGATGTTTACCCTGGTTACCAGTGTAAAATGTAAAAAAAACAAACAGTACATACTCACCTTCGCGTCCCCCGGCGTCCGCTTCCCACACTGACTGAGCGCCGTAAAGTGAAAGTGAAAGTACAGCACAGCGGTGATGTCACCGCTCTGCTGTTAGGGCCGGCGCTCAGTCAGTGCAGGAAGCGGACGCCGGGGGACGCGAATGTGAGTATGTACTGTTTGTTTTTTTTACATTTTACGCTGGTAACCAGGGTAAACATCGGGTTACTAAGCGCGGCCCTGCGCTTAGTAACCCGATGTTTACCCTGGTTACCCGGGGACCTCGGCATCGTTGGTCGCTGGAGAGCGGTCTGTGTGACAGCTCTCCAGTGATCAAACAGCGACGCTGCAGCAATCGGCATCGTTGTCGCTATCGCTGCAGCATCGCTTAATGTGAAGGTACCTTTAGGCACCAATACACACTAATTAAAGTGGGACGAACCTGATGACTTCAGCTGACAGTGTAATGTGTATGGCGGTCCCCACTGATCACATGATGTTGAGGGAGATTAGGGTCAGGCAGTGTGAATTTAAATGCCCGCTCCTATTGTTCCCAAGGAGATAAGATGCTGCCAGAGGTGAGTGACAGCAGCTCTCTCCGATCTACTATAATGGGAAACACAAGAACACTCAGCCCCAAGCTGAACGGTCAAGTGTATGGTGGAGGCGGGAGAGATAGATGGCCAACAGCTATTGTATGACCAGATTTAGACTAATAGAATGAGTACACAGATTAATAAATGGTTTGCTGACAATAATGAAATCTTTTTACATACTGATATCATGTTTTCTTGAAGCAAACAAGAGAATTCATGTTACCTTTGAGACATACTGCTGACAGATCATGTGGTCACCATGTTTAATGTCCTTCATGTTTTTGGATAGAAAAATACCCCTGCCTTGGCAGCCACTATCAGGCTTGCAGATGTAAGTCTTGTTCTTCTTTGTGCGACAATAAGCCTGTAAATCACCATAACTGCAGTAAAAGAAGAGAAAAGGTCAAAATGAATATTAATAAACACTAATAAACTCATATCCACACTATAGAAATATAGTGTCATGATCCGTTCCAGGGTTTAATCCTGTCTGCCCTTTTTCCGGGCGGATCATGTCAAGGGTTAACTTTGCTCTGCCTCATTCTGGGTTCAGGTTTGCTATTTAGCTGCCATGCATCCTGCTGGTGTCAGCTATAGTTCTGCCTTCGGCGTGTAAACCTGACTATGGTAGCCCTTGATTTGTCCTGCTGTGATCTCTGACTTGCCCCGTGTCTGTTGACTCCCTCTGTCTGCCCTTTTCCCAGCGTTTTCCTGTTTGTCTGTTTGAGTCTCTGGTTCCTGACTTGGCTCATATTCGGACTCGCTTCTGCCTTCTGACTTTGTCTTATCCGCTTCTGACCCCTGCTGAACCTCCTGGCTTGTTCCTGACCACGTTTACTGCTTATCCCTTTTGGCACTTCTGCCTCTGATTGTATTTTGACTCGGCTTGTCTGACCACTCTCTCGCCACTTGGTGGCGCATGTGCTGCTGCTCTGTGGTGCTTCTCTGTGTACGCAGTCTCACTTCCCTCTCTAGCTCCCTCTGGTGGAGGTTGCGTTATACTGCACTGCAGCAGCATGACATATAGCAAGTGTAATTCATAGAATAACTTATAACCTGTTTCAGACTATTACCACCACTTAGGAATAATTAGAATTGTTTTTTTTTAATAAATATATGATATTTTAATTTGTAACAATAGTTTTATTATAAAAGTAGAGAACAACAAGGCACTCAACAAAAAATGACTTGTGGATGGTTCTCAAGTAGGGTATCCAACCTGTAATCTAAGCAAAAATAAACTTGGCACTCAAATGTTGAAAGATGAGGAAATTTCATTTATTTTGCATCCAGAACAAAACAGAAAAAATAACTGAACGTTTTCGGTCTCACATTGGACCTTCATCAGAGTATCTTGCTGATTCAGAAGGATATGATGGTGTGCTTCAAATAAGCTGGAAGGATGATAAGAGGAAAATGCCTGGATGCTGCGTGGGGAATCAGAATTCAGTTCAGCATGTCCTTTATAGGTAATTACTATCGCTGTGACCAAGTGCTGGTTGCTGTATATGTAGATCAGATTATGTGCAGCACATCCATGTGAGGCGACTGTGGTCGCTGCTTCAAAGTGCTGCGTGTGTGGAGGTCCCGGGAGCTGGACAGGAGGACGTCCTTGAACTGGATTCGTTGCGGAATTGGGAGCCAGTGGAGGGATTTGCAGAGGGGAGAAGCATGGTAGCGAGGAGAGAGGTGCATTAGTCAGGCAGCAGAGTTGATGACAGACTGGAGCGGTGCAAGAGAGTTGACGGGGAGGCCACAGAAGAGGGTGTTGCAGTAATCGAGGCGGGAGATGATGAGGGCATGCACAAGAGTTTTAGTAGATTGAGGGCTGAATATTGATTTGTGGGGAGGTGGTGCAGAATTGGAGTTTTTCCAACAGAGGGCGGTGGGACTGTGGAAGGTTCGAGGGATGGAGGCAAGGCTGGGGTGGAGCCTGAGCGGACTCAAGGTGGCGCAAAATTTTTGCCAGTATGGGGCCATGAAATTCATACTGGCATCCCTGTGTATGGAGAAAGTAATGTCAGAAGGAAGAGAAAGCCCGATACATATAAGACATGCACACCTAATGCTTCAATAAAAAAATATGCCTTTATTAACACTGATAAACAAACAAGGGGATAAAAAAACACTTAAAATCTCACAAGGTGCAATGTAACCACACCCTTAGAAATAACAATAAACCTACCACAGTAATAACAACAATTAACCATACAGCAATAATAGCCAATATCACATGATAATTGATAATGCCAACAGAGTACAGTGCCTTGTGAAAGTATTCGGCCCCCTGGAACTTTTCAACCTTTTCCCACATATCATGCTTCAAACATAAAGATACCAAATGTAAATTTTTGGTGAAGAATTAACAACAAGTGGAACACAATTGTGAAGTTCAACGAAATTTATTGGTTATTTTAAATTTTTGTGGAAATTCAAAAACTGAAAAGTGGGGCATGCAATATTATTCGGCCCCTTAAAACTTAATACTTTGTTGCGCCACCTTTTGCTGCGATTACAGCTGCAAGTCGCTTGGGATATGTCTCTATCAGTTTTGTACATCGAGAGACTGAAATTCTTGCCCATTCTTCCTTGGCAAACAGCTCGAGCTCAGTGAGGTTTGATGGAGATCGTTTGTGAACAGCAGTTTTCAGCTCTTTCCACAGATTCTCGATTGGATTGAGGTCTGGACTTTGACTTGGCCATTCTAACACCTGGATACGTTTATTTGTGAACCATTCAATTGTAGGTTTTGCATTATGTTTGGCATCATTGTCTTGCTGGAAGACAAATCTCCGTCCCAGTCTCAGGTCTTTTGCAGACTCCAACAGGTTTTCTGCATTTCTGTATTTGGCTCCATCCATCTTCCCATCAATTTTAACCATCTTCCCTGTCCCTGCTGAAGAAAAACAGGCCCAAACCATGATGCTGCCACCACCATGTTTGACAGTGGGGATGGTGTGTTCAGGGTGATGAGCTGTGTTGCCTTTACGTCAAACATATTGTTTGGCATTGTTGTAAAAAAGTTTGATTTTGGTTTCATCTGACCAGAGCACCTTCTTCCACATTTTTGGTGTGTCTCCCAGGTGGTTTGTTGCAAACTTTAAACAATACTTTTGTATGGATATCTTTGAGAAATGGCTTTCTTCTTGCCATACTTCCATAAAGACCAGTTTTGTGCAGTGTCGACTGATTGCTGTCCTATGGACAGACTGTCCCACCTCAGTTGTAGATCTCTGCAGTTCATCCAGAGTGATCATGGACCTCTTGGCTGCATCTCTGATCAGTCTTCTCCTTGTCTGAGATTAAATTTTAGAGGGACGGCCGGGTCTTGGTAGATTTGCAGTGGAATGATACTCCTTCCATTTCAATATGATCGCTTGCACAGTGCTCCTTGGGATGTTTAAAGTTTTGGAAATCCTTTTGTATCCAAATCCGGCTTTAAACTTCTCCACAACAGTATCACGGACCTGCCTGTTGTGTTCCTTGGCCTTCATGATGCTCTCTGTGCTTCAAACAGAACCCTGAGACTATCACAGAGCAGGTGCAATTATACGGAGACTTGATTACACACAGGTGGATGATATTTATCATCATTAGGCATTTAGGACTACATATACCTTATAGCGATATTTCTCTCCTATATGGTAATTTATCTCAGGTCCTAAGAGTGGTTCACATGGGCTTACCTAGCTCTTGATTTTTCATTTATATCATTACTACATATAGGGATTAACATTTTTTCATTATATACAGTGCGTTGCGAAAGTATTCGGCCCCTCCAACTTTTCAAACTTTTCCCACTTATCATGCTTCAAACATAAAGACACCAAATGTAAATTTTTGGTGAAGAATCAACAACAAGTGGAACACAATTGTGAAGTTGAACAAAATTTATTGCTTAGGCCTCTTTCACACTAGCGTCGTGCACTGCACGTCGCTATGCGTCGTTTTGCAGAAAAAACGCATCCTGCAAAATTGCTTGCAGGATGCGTTTTTTTCTCCATAGACTTTTATTAGTGACGCAGTGCGACGCATTGCCACACATTGCAACCGTCGTGCGACGGTTGCGTCGGACTGTCGCCACCAAAAAACATTGCATGTAACGTTTTTTGGTGCGTCGTGTGCAGCATTTCCGACTGCGCATGCGCGTCCGTAACTCCGCCCCTGCCTCCCCGGAGCTCAGAATGGGGCAGCGGATGTGTGGAAAAACAGCATCCACTGCCCCCGTTGTGCGGCGCTTCCACAGTATGCGTTGATACGTCGCAACATCGCATTGCGACGTGCGTCGTACAACGCTAGTGTGAAAGTAGCCTTATTTTAAATTTTTGTGGAAATTAAAAAACTAAAAAGTGGGGCGTGCAATATTATTCGTCCCCTTTACTTTCAGTGCAGCAAACTCGCTCCAGAAGTTCATTGTGGATCTCTGAATGAGCCATTAGGCCTATACAGATGTATTGTATCCGATGTTGTATGGTGACATTTTCTTTCATATGACATGTATGTTTGATGTTTTCACTTACATTTTGTCATTATTTTGTCACTGTTTGATGAAGGTCTGAAAAGACCGAAATGTTATACTATATGGATTGACAATAAATCTATTTCACTTTTACTCAAACCTGAGTGCCAAGTTTTTCTGCTACTAGTGAAAAAGTATTTTTTTGTGGCCTAGAAATGGCAACAAGATGACTCCCACAGGCGGAGGGTACAGAGTACACACAGTGGCTTCAAGGACAATACTCTCACAGGCGGGGGTGCAGAGTACACATAGCGGGTTCAAGGACAGTACTCCCACAGGCGGGGGTGCAGAGTACACACACAGCAGCTTCAAGGACAGTAATCCCACAGGCGAGGGGTACGGAGTACACACAGTGGCTTCAAGGACAGTACTTCCACGGGCGGGGGTACAGAGTACACAGCGGCTTCAAGGACAGTGCTCCCACGGGTGGGGGTGCAGACTGGCTCGGACTGGCCCACCGGAGAACCGGAGCGTTCTCCGGTGGGCCCAGGCACTGACACCTGCTGGCACACTGGCCAGCAGCTGTCTAGGGCCCCCACTGCTCCAGGGGCCCCTTGCCAGTGGCTATAGGGCCCCCGAGTCAAGGGGGCCCGCCCTGTGCCAGTAGCAGCTGCTGGAGACAGGATCCTGTCCCCGCTGCTAAAGCCAAATGAATATTCACGCTTCCCCACGCCCCTATGGGCGTGGAGAGGTGTGAATACCATTTCTCTTTAATAGCGGGCAGCGTTAGCTGCAGGGTGCAGCTAACACTGCACGCATGTAAAGCCGCACCACATACACACACACACACACACACACAGCACCGCACACACACGCAGGCACACAGACTCACACAGAGCAGCTCACCTCCCGGCGTCCTGCTTCCTGTCTGAGACAGACCAGCTGGATGACGTCATCATCCAGCGTTCTGCTGTCTCAGTCAGAAAGCTTCCAGGAATCCAGCGAGGAAGAGGCTGCTGGAATGAGCTGCTGCTGCGGGGAGGTGAGCTGTGCTGTGTGCCTGTGTGTGTGTGTGTGTGTGAGACTGAGTGTGTGTGTGTGTATGTGTGTGTGAGTGTGTGTGTGATGAGCTGCAGCTGCGGTGAGCTCTGTGTGTGGTTAAGGACAATGATATTGGGGGGGAGACAATGAAGGAGGTGATGGGCAATGATGGTGGTGGGGGGAGACAATGATGGAGGTGATGGGCAATGATGGTGGGGGGAAGACAATGATGGAGGTGATGGGCAATGATGGTGGTGGTGGGGAGGCAATGATGGTGGGGAGACAATGATGGAGGTGATGGGCAATGAGGGTGAGGGGAGGCAATGATGGAGGTGATAGGTAATGATTGTATGGGAGGCAATGATGGAGGTGATAGGCAATGATGGTGGGGAGGCAATGATGATGGTGGTGGGGGAGGCAATGATGGAGGTGATGGGCAATGGTGGTGGTGGGAGGCAATGATGGAGGTGATGAAATGGGCAATGGTGGCGGGGGATGCAATGATGGAGGTGATGGGCAATGGTGGTGGTGGGAGGCAATGATGGAGGTGATGAAATGGGCAATGGTGGTGGGGGAGGCAATGATGGAGGTGATGGGCAATGATGGTTGGTGGGGAGAGGCAATGAAGGAGGTGATGGGCAATGGTGGTGGGAGGAAGTGATGGAGGTGATGTGATGGGCAATGGTGGTGAGAGGCAGTGATGGAGGTGATGAAATGGGCAATGATGGTGGTGGGGGAGGCAATAATGGAGGTGATGGGCAATGATGGAGGTGATGGGCAATGATGGTGGTGGGGGGAGGCAATGATTGAGGTGATGATGGAGGTGATGAAATGCACGATGGTGGGGGAGGAGGCAATGATGCAGGTGGTGGAATGGGCAGTGATGGAGGTGGTGGGGGAGAATGATAGGGGTGGTGGGAGAGAAGGCAATGATGGAGGTGGTGATGAGGACAATGATGGGGGTGGAGAGGGGCTGCATTATACTTTGAGGGGCCTACATTATATTCTGTGGGGGGACTGCATTATTCTCAGGGGACTACATTATATTATGGGGGGGCTACATCATACTATGTGAGGGGGCTACAGTATACTCTATGGGGGGCTGCATTATATTCTGTGGTGGGGCTGCATTCTCTCAGTTGACTACATTATATTCTGTGGTGGCTGCATTATACCATATGAGGGGGCTGCATTATACCCTATGAGGGTGCTACATTATATTCTATGGTGGGGACTGCGTCATACCTGACGGGGTTGCATTATATTTTGTGGGGTGCTGCATTATATTCTATGAGAGGGCACTGTGTTATATTCTGTGAGGGGGCTAAATTATATTCTGTGAGGGGGCTACCTCAACCCTTGCTACATAATTAAGATGTGAACTACCTTATATTATACCCTGATATTAGCGCTTTTTACTGCACAATTGGTGGTTTTGTATCTATTTCTATGTAGCTACATAGTGGGCCCCAAGAATGATTTTCTCTGGTGGGCCCAAGGTGCTCCAGTCCGACGCTGGGCGCAGAGTACACACAGCAGCTTCAAGGACAGTACTCCCACAGACGGGGGTGCAGAGTACACACAGCGGCTTCAAGGACAGTAATCACACAGGCGAGGGGTACAGAGTACACGCAGCGGCTTCAAGGACAGTACTCCCACAGGCGGGGGTTACAGTGTTTACAAAACAGTTTAAAGTACTCCCACAGGCGGGGGTTACAGTATATACACAGCAGTTTAAAGGACAGTATTCCCACAATCGGAGGGTGCAGAGTACACACAGTGGCTTTTTGCCACAGAAATAGAACATATATGGGTTGCAGAATACTCACATCATTGTGTTTGCAGAGTGCACAGTCAGAATTTGTACCTCACTCCAGCTGCATCCTATCCCTACACTAATGAGAGCATAATGGTGGCGGCACTTGTGACCTGGCCTTTATACAGGCTGTGTAATGTGCTGTGTCAGCCAATCACAGCCATGCCAATATTTGTCATGGCTTTGATGACTCCAGACATGCCCACAGTCTAAAAGCATGTTGATTGGCTGTGATGCAGCCTTTTAACAAACTTTATTAGACTGGAGAAGCCGAACAGGAAACCGGACATACAGTATAAAGCCTGTGTTTGAAATTTGGTATAACCCCGAAGTTTCCGGTTGGGGTTTGCTCATCCCTATCCGCAACCCATTCTTTTAAGTCACCTGGGTGTTTGGACATATATTGTTTCAACATGAATATATCCAAGACATTTTCAAAGGTAACCTTTGGCACTCAAAACATGACACTTCATGAGTCGATGAATATAACGAAATTTTAATTCACAGCCGACATATAGGCATACAGAAACTTATATCCAACGTTTCGGCGTTTAAGCCTTTTTCAAGGATTTCTATATGTAATTAAAAATACATCAATGTGCTAAGAAGGAAATAATCACAAAGAATATACCGGTATGTGTCTTTTTACTCATATGAGTGACATTATAGATAATACAATCAACATAATTAAAAAAAAATAAAAATAATAAAACATTCAGTAAACATTGGTCAGTATGTTTTAAGTTTTTTACTCAAAGTTGGCGTGAATCTTTAATACATGGAATATGTTACAACAAAAAGGGAAACCAGGCAATATACTGAATCGTGCCAGTGGGTGGTTATACGAGAAAGTATAGGTTCTCTAGCAATGGCTCAGAGATAGATAGTATTATAAATATATTTCATAAGTCTCTTAGTGATAGAAGGTCATATATGCCCCAAAGGAGGGAAAAGGTTATGGGTACCCATGGGAGATGTTCAATATATGTCATAGTGTGCTTGTGTGTACCAGAGAAAGGTGTTTTACTTGGGCTAGTAGTAGGCACAGAATGGCCACGTCGTCTCCTTGCAGCAGGTACGCCACTGCCACCAGCAACACAGCCATGTCCCCTATTTGATGCTCTCCTCATTCTTTGCACCCCAAAAAAGTGCAGAGTATTACCCGGTCTATATACGGAGAGAGAGTGGCCAACAGATTATTACACTGTCTGCATGTAGCGTGCGCCCACAGAGCTTGTTTTGCAGAGGACCCCCAACAAGGCTGTTTTCAGAGTATCCCCCAAAAAATAAAAAAACAAAACAGTGTTGGCTTACTCCTCCTCCGCCTCTTCCACCTATCGCTACGTTCACCTCCACCTCCTCCTCCACTTAGAGGTCCGCCTCCTTGTTCAAGATTATAATTTTTTTTTACCCTGTCATTTTAAGTCATTCCCCTATCCAGATTTGTTTGCAGGGCAAATGTCCTGCTCTTGTCCTCGTTTTGCTTTTTTCACAGCCCGCTCATACCTACTTATAATTATTACCGTAAGTCAAAATCTGGTACTCACTCAGCAGGAAGGCACCATGTTCGTGGAAAGATGTTATACTCTTTCGGAAAAAGCTTTAGCAGACGATTCATGTTTCTTGCCAACAAGTCCTTCCTGCATATCTCACTCATTCCTGGGAAGTGGTTGATTTTCTATATAAAAATATATAGTCAGTGATAATGAAGAAAAATCTGAATATTTCTATATGGAAAGCTATTTGCTTGAGAACTTGCCTGGAATCGCTTCATGTCCATTACTCGCTCCAATGAGACTGAGCAGTCTGTCCAGTAAACCGTCCATTCCTCTTCATCCCCGACTTCCTTCAGATCACTAACGCGCGCAGCACGACGCACTGAAACGCAAGCAAATTTTGTGGTTGCAGAACATCTCTCTAGGCCACCCATATCATTTTTATTATGGAAATCAACCTACAAAGTCAATGGGGGAAAATCACATCATGAGGAATCTAACATCTTCACATAATGACCCCGCCAAAACTGGAAGCCAGTGTGAACAGAGCCACAGCTTTTATATGAGAAAACACATATATAACCATGCCCCTGGAAGACGTTTTAACACAAGGAACATTTTGATCACAGAAAATCATCCATGTAATTGTCAGCATCCTGCATAGTATGCCCCTTAGATCCGACATCTCATCAGTGAAAAATATTTAGAAGCCGAGTGGATCGGATGCAACATGCCTGATGGTTCTTCCTCTTGACATCTGCAATCAGTGAAGAGTTGGGACACCCCCAAACACATAAAGTACGGTAATTGTCCGTGTTCGGCTGAGGTTAGACTAACATATATGTCCATCTATACCAGGGGTGGGGAATCTTTTTTCTGCCAAGGGCCATTTGGATAATTATACCACCCTTCGGGGGCCGTACAAACTGGTTTCAGGACGTAATCTTTCATTGCATGCCCTTCAGTGTTCAGTAGTGAACACTGCGTGTGTGTGCTAACAAAGCAAGAAGAAATTAATGAGCTTGTGGCAATCAAAATACAACTCCTTGCCAAGAATGTGGTCCCTGAGAATCTGCTCGGGGGCCTGATAAAAGGTCATCGAGGGCCGTAAATGGCCCTGGGGCCTGAGGTTCCCCACCCCTGATCTATACAATTAGAGAAAGTGCATTCATATGGAGAAGAAAGCCTATAGCCTGTCCCGTCCCTCACACGGTACCTGGAGTCTGTAATGTACACATGAAGGTTACTAATGAGCGGGGCATGTGTACAGTGTTCATTTTAGTGTCTAATGCTTATTAGTGTTCAGAGAAAATGACGGATACTTTAAGTTACGGTTAACGTTTCGACCAAGACTGGTCTTTGTCAAAACCACACTTCTAATGGAGAGTAGAAAAGGTGAAGAAGCAGTCCGGAGTGGGCGGAGTCTGCAAGGGTCCTGTAGCACTGAGTCCGTCACATTGGTGCTGCATCACCAATTTTTCTCTGAACACTAATAAGCATTTGGTGATGCCTGTACTAATAATAAAAAATACAACTTTCACGTAAAAACCTGCAAGTCTTGAGTGTGCGGCTGTTTTTTCTATAGACACTGTGACTTTGTGTTCAGCCTGCACCTTTTTCCATGCGGAGTGCACCACATCTCTTGTACTGCAGTGTTCATTTTAGGACATGATCACATATCAAAGTCAAACATCAGAAATACTCTGTCCGATGCCTGACTCTGATACCTGATTCCGATACTTGAGTCCGATACCTGACTTTGATACCTGATTCTGATACCTGACTCTGATATGACCACTGTAGATGTGAGGTGAACTCCCCTCATGACTAAAAAGCTTTGTGGGGAATCCTTAATCAGCAGTCTGTTGGAATAAAATGTGACAAAATCTTAACAAATATTATTTATATTCAGCAGCCTTTACGACACCAGTCTCAGTAAATTTGTTGGCCTGAGGGTGTCCATTCCCCTCCTGGTAAGCCCCACTCATCTTTTATCTGTAACAAGGCCAGTAGAAAAAGGTCCAGAAGTATGGATTACACAAAAATTCAGAAAAAAACACCGACTTACAGTATTATGTGGCTGGCACCCTGTAGACAGAAGCTATTATGATACTGATTTAAAGGGGTTATCTGGGACTGCTTGATTTTTTTTCTCATGGGGCTAAGAAGCCCCCTTGGGGTATGTTTACATTAAATATGGACTAGTAGCCTTTTATAATTTTGTTTTAATTTTTCCAATAAATATTAATTTTTAATTCATTTATGGTTCGCGTCTTATAGGTGGCAGTACAATTAGTGCCCCTATCGAGTTGTATATTGCATATTGAAGTGGCAATTTTTGTAATTTTGGGACACAGTGGATCTTACCTGGCTGTTATGCCTAGCACTGGCTCAGAGCGATCACATTAACAGAGTAGCTCTTCCTCCTCTTCTCTGCTCTGTGGACGGTGTGTGACTGCTGACGTCATGCTGATTGACAGTCGGTTCCCCACACTTAGCCGGCTGTCAGTCACCATGACATTGGCAGTCCCACCCCATCAATTAACCAGAGCGGAAGAGGAGCAGCTGCTCTTTCAACATAGTGTCACCGGAAGCTGCAGAATTGCCGGGAGAAGCTGTCCGTAACAGCTGTGAGCTGGCTGAGGGCACAAGAGGCAGATAGCTAGTAACTATCTGCATGTACAAAAATTAAATAGTCCCGGAAAATCCCTTTAAATATAACTTATATAATAGTCCTATCAGTTATATAATAACTAAACCTTTTTTAGCGACAATTAAAATAAAAATGGACAAAGAACTATACAAAAGAACAAAATAGGTTTCTTGAAATAACAGTAACAGTAAAGTATATAATATTTGGTAATGTACTGTATATTGTCAAATGCTTATGAAAAAGACAAATCATAGAAACAAATTGTGATGATATAGGAACAGCAATATAGAGGAGATAAGTAAGGTTCCAATACATTTCTCTCATAATTACGACGTTCCTCATGGAACCATATAACCCTCAGGGGACGATTCAATAAGAGCGGCATTGTACACACAAGTCATAATGATGGGCGTGCAGGAGCAAGATGCACTTAACCATTAAGAAGTACACAACGCTTAATAAATTAGATTCATCTTACCAGTACGGTGCGTCTCCGTCACAGATGTATTCCAATCAGGGACCAGACTACAATTCTGGAGAAATTTACACCACTAAAGTGGCATACATTTTCGTGAATTAGGCGGGCAGACTTAGCCACGTCCCGACCCACCCAAACTTTGCCTATATTAGCCTAGATGACCAAAAGCTGATCAAAACTTTCAAGCTGTACAAAAAAATTTAAACTTTTTTTTTTGGGGGGGGGGGAGGAAAAATTGTCCGAGTTGAGGGCAAGATGGATGGTGCGAAATACAGCGATATTCTTGAGCAAACCTGTTTCAGTCTGTCAGTGATTTGAGACTGGGACGGAGGCAGGCTCGGACTGGCCCACATGGTAACAGGGGAATCCCCCGATGGGCCCCTGTGCAGACCTGGGCCCCCGTATAGATCTGGGCCCCCAACCTCACTGTATGGGCAGTACTTGGCATAATTCACTTGATTTACTCTGTACAGAAAAAAGCAGCATCTCATCATTCATTAACCAAACTACCCAGTTTATTAATAAATAGAGATAGAAGTAAATTTGTGACAAGGGTAGTGTAATATTTGTATGCAGGTGAAAAGTGGGCCCCCCAAAGTCAATGTTACTGGTGGGCCCTTGGCATCCCAGTCCTACACTGGATGGAGGTTCGCCTTCCAACAAGACAATGACTTAAAGAATTCTGGTAAACTTACACTCGAGTGGTTTAAAGGGAACCTGTCACCACGTTTTTGGAAGATGGGATAAAAATAGCGTTAAATAGGGGCAGAGGTGGGCGTTACATTAGTGTGTGTGTTATGCGTTTATTACCCACCTAAGTTGCCGAAATAACTTTGCAAAGTCTCCGTTTTCACCTGTCAATCAGGCTGGTCAGGTCGCATGGGCGTTGTCTTCCCCCAGATTTGGCGTAGTTTTCCGTTGGTGGCGTAGTGGTGTGCGCATGCCCAAAGTCCGGAATCCTCTTCCAGGGGATTTAAAATAGCGCGGTGTTCGTTATTGCATTGGTGATCGGTGGGCGCGGCCATCTTCCTTTGGCCGCGCGTGCGCAGAAGCGGCGCTCTGCTGGCCGCGGCTTCAGGAAAATGGCCGCCGCGATATCCATCTGCGCACGCGCGGCATCCCGCGGCCATTTTCCTGAAGCCGCGGCCAGCAGAGCGCCGCTTCTGCGCACGCGCGGCCAAAGGAAGATGGCCGCGCCCACCGATCACCAATGCAATAACGAACACCGCGCTATTTTAAATCCCCTGGAAGAGGATTCCGGACTTTGGGCATGCGCACACCACTACGCCACCAACGGAAAACTACGCCAAATCTGGGTGAAGACACCACGCCCATGTGACCTGACCAGCCTGATTGACAGGCGAAAACGGAGACTTTGCAAAGTTATTTCGGCAACTTAGGTGGGTAATAAACGCATAACACACACACTAATGTAACGCCCACCTCTGCCCCTATTTAACGCTATTTTTATCCCATCTTCCAAAAACGTGGTGACAGGTTCCCTTTAAGGGGAAATGTGTAAATGTCTAAAGGTACCGTCACACTAAGCGACGCTGCAGCGATACTGACAACGATGCCGATCGCTGCAGCGTCGCTGTTTGGTCGCTGGAGAGCTGTCACACAGACCGCTCTCCAGCGACCAACGATGCCGAGGTCCCCGGGTAACCAGGGTAAACATCGGGTTGCTAAGCGCAGGGCCGCGCTTAGTAACCCGATGTTTACCCTGGTTACCAGTGTAAAATGTAAAAAAACAAACACTACATACTCACCTTCACGTCCCCCTGCGTCCGCTTCCTGCACTGACTGAGCGCCGGCCCTAACAGCAGAGCGGTGACGTCACCGCTGTGCTGTACTTTCACTTTGCGGCCGGCCGGAGCTCACAGTCAGTGCAGGAAGCGGACGGCGAGGGACGTGTGACAGACATCAGAGGGTGAGTATGTACTGTTTGTTTTTTTACATTTTACACTGGTAACCAGGGTAAACATCGGGTTACTAAGCGCGGCCCTGCGCTTAGTAACCCGATGTTTACCCTGGTTACCATTGTAAAACATCGCTGGTATCGTTGCTTTTGCTGTCAAACACGACGATACACGGTGATCTGACGACCAAATAAAGTTCTGAACTAATCAACGACCGGCGATATCACAGCAGGATCCTGATCGCTGCTGCATGTCAAACACAATGATATCGCTAGCCAGGACGCTGCAACGTCACGGATCGCTAGCGATATCGTTTAGTGTGACGGTACCTTAAGCCCAGACCTTAATCCAATTAGAATCTGTGGTCAGATTTGAAGATTGCTGTTCACCAGAGGAAACCATCTATCTTGATGGAGCTGGAGCAGTTTTGCCTTAAGGAATGGTCAAAAATCCCAGTGGCAAGATGTGGAAAGCTCATCGAGACTTATCCAAAGTGACTTGCAGCTGTAATTGCCATAAAAGGAAGCTCTACAAAGTACTGACTTTAGGAGATGAATAGTTATGCACACTGAAGTTTTCTGTTATTTTGTACTATTTGTTGTTTCCATCAAAGTTTTAGGCATGTTCTTTACATGAGCTTATGCAAACCCTCAAAAAAAGCAGTGAAATTCCAGGTTGTAAGGTAGCAAAACACAAAAAATACCAAGTGGGGTGAATACTTTCACAAGCCACTGTAAGTACTCTGAGGGCAGCATGAGGTTGGGGCTGAGACACTGATTTCAGCTATGTGTCACTTATTAGGCTGTGCGTTGTCATTTCAATACATTGAGCGTTTTATCAGCAGGAGTTTATCACTGACGGACTAGTTGCCCTGCATCATCCTGGTCCAATCTCGCCCACAGCACTTATTAGCAGCTTAATGTCAATATACATCGTACACAGAAAGCTGAGGTGTGAGTGAAATTAGCTTTCTTAGGTCTGCTACCTGCTGCATCTAAAAACTGTGATTGTATCACAACTGCTGCACCCAGTAAACTAAGTGATACATTGCTGGATTCAGTGTATCTTTCTCTACATTGTGCTGCTCTCCAATGAGGAAGCAAAACCCTGGTAACAGATTCCCTTGAATCAGTATTGTATTCCTTTCTGAAGAATCAGATTTTGGTCTTTTGTATCTTTGCAGCTTGATTTTAATTGTCTCCTTACAAGTTTTACTGATAAAGTTTTGTTATTATATATCTTATATATATAAGTAGTGTTGAGCATTCCGATACCGCAAGTATCGGGTATCGGCCGATATTTGCTGTATCGGAATTCCGATACCGAGTTCCGATATTTTTGTGATATCGGAAATCGTAATCGGAAGTTCCCAGTGTATGGTTCCCAGGGTCTGGAGGAGAGGAGACTCACCCGTCCGGCGGCCCCTGGTCCTTACCGATGTAACCAGCAGCCTCCGTTCCTAAGAATGCAGTGAGTTTAGGACCTGCGATGACGTCGCGGCTTGTGATTGGTCGCGTGAGCGGTCACATGAGCGGTCACGCGACCAATCACAAGCCGCGACATCATCGAAGGTCCTTCACTCCTCATTCTTAGGAACGGAGGCTGCCGGTTACATCGGTAAGGTCCAGGGGCTGCCGGACGGGTGAGTATATCCATATTTTTTATTTTAATTCTTTATTTTTTACATGAATATGGATCCCAGGGCCTGAATGAGAGTTTCCTCTCCTTCAGACCCTGGGAACCATCCAGGATACCTTTCGATACTTGTGTCCCATTGACTTGCATTGGTATCGGGTATCGGTATCGTCGATATCCGATATTTTTTGGATATCGGCCGATACCATCCGATACCGATACCTTTGAGTATCGGAAGGTATCGCTCAACACTACTGATAAGACTGTTATGTAAATTACAGGGGACTCATTGAAGAAAAATATTCAATTTTTGACAGCACAATTTCCTCTGCTGAGTCTACTGGATTCTTTGTTAGTCTCTATTAGTAGATCTGTCCCTGCACAATGGTTACATATGGGCAGCATGGTTAGATGATAAATCCACAGTTTGTAAGCCGTCTGATCGGATCATTTTTTTCACCATAGAACCACTCATTATGGGTCTATCAATGCAAAAGAGCCAAATTATCATTATAATATTGTATGTGATTGCATTTAATCCACTTACCACTCTCATACTTGCAGTTTGTTAAATTGATACCAATTATCCTAGAATTAAAAAAAAACAACAACAACAAAGCATTAATTATTTCTAATAATTGGATGGGGTCTTGCCACCTACATCTCACTATCTTTTCACTTGTCTTTCTAATGCTTTAATGGAGTTTTCTCCAGTTTTTTGTTCAGGACGGAGCGCAGCGCTCCTCAGACTCCCGGCTTTCTGATTGCCGGGGGGTGGTTGGTGCGCCCATGATGACTGACGATTCGGCCGGCAGCCGTGCACCTACAACATTCGAGGAGTGCAGGGGCACTGAAGCTGGCTGGATCAAACCCCTTTAAATAACTGACAAATATCTAATGATAAATAAATCCTAAATCCATCAGGTTATCCAGCCTCAGTACTGAGCACTAATGTGATGTAAAGGCACGTCAGCTCATAAGTGCATTAATACCTGCTATGTTGTTGCAGGTGACATGTCAATAACCGTTTCACGCAAAGATGTCACAAGTGCCTAGATTTGTTGTTATCCGAGAGTATGGCTACATTCACACATCCATGTGACACGAACTAGTGCTATCCGGATGAGACTAGAATGATAGAGTACTTTAGTTGCCATCAAAGTTTCATCCATTTTTAACTGACCCATTGTTAAAGGGAACCTATCAGCAGGATTTTGCACAGTAAACTACAGGCAGTGTCAGGTCGGCGCCGTTATTCTGATTACAATGACACCTTGGTTGATGAAATCCGTCTTCTGGTTGTTATTTTAATCTTTATTTTAAGTTTTGAGTTAATGATATGCCTGTGCTCTGGGGCGGGGCTGTGGCGGGTTTGGTGCATGTGGTGCTCTGATTAGATATTCATGATGCAGACTGCTGACAGGTCGCTGATCCCTCACTGACCTGCCCCCTAGTTTACATAATGAATGCCTGACATACGGAAGAAAGAGACAAAAAACACTTCTGCAGGCAGGTGCCAACCGTGACACCTGCTCTGCAGCATAATCGCATGGTTAGTGTGGCAATACTGGAGAAGAAAAAAATTCCTCCTCCAAGATGGCACGGCCCGCACCTGCGCAGCAGCTATCAGTGTCTAGAGCTGTGATCCAAGAGCTGCTACTGCGCGGGCAGCGCCATCTTAGAGGAGGAATTGTTTTTTCTACAGTAAGATGACGCCGCCGGTGCATGCACAGTAATACTTTAGAAAAAAGGGGGGTGCTCACTGTAAAAAGAGTTCGGTGCTCAGAAGAAAACGCAAAAGATACCAGAAAAGTAGTGATCTTCGGCACTCAATAAGTAACAGTTTATTAATGATTCAAGTGGAAACAAAAAAAGGCAAAACGTCCACCACTAATACAGAACATAAGACGCTGGTAAGTACAGATATATTTTGCTGCGACGTTTTGGCACTCACATGCCTTTTTCAAGCCAAATCTGTTATGGAAATACACACAAAAACATATATTGTGTTATGTAAATCACAAAAAAGCATATAAAAAAAATATACGTGAAGTACTAAAATTGAAATGTTGGAAAACCCAATCGGAAAAGTGACTAAGGGTACCACGAGGGACCTTCCTAATCTGAGATACTACATAAGAATACATGTTCCTACATTTAAAATCGTTATGGAGTAAAGAACGCAAGTAGAGATACATATGACATCATGGATGTAGATTATTGCAAGTAAACATACTTCTAACTATAAGCCCATGTATACATACATAGGACCCGTTCGTGTGGTCCCAGTTGAGGACATATATGTAGAATCCACCAGTGATCCAAACAGAAAGTGTATGCATATTTGTATATTTGGGGAACAGAAACCTGCAGTTCCAGCAAAGGTAATCGGTTTTTGACAACTATGAGAGACAATTACCTTTCACAACTGGTTCAGGACCCAACAAGGAGGGGGGCACTGCTAGACCTAATATTAACCAACAGGCCAGACCGCATATCAAATATAAGGGTTGGGGGTCACTTGGGGAATAGTGATCACAAAATAATAAGTTTTCATGTAACCTTTAATAAGATGGGTAGTAGGGGGGTGACAAGGACACTAAACTTCAGGATCGCAAATTTCCAACGGATGAGAGAGGATCTTGGTGCAATTAACTGGGACAATATCCTGAGACACAAAAATACACAAAGAAAATGGGAGACATTTATTAGCATCCTGGATAGGACCTGTGCACAGTATATACCGTATGGGAATAAACATACTAGAAATAGGAGGAAACCAATATGGCTAAATAGAGCTGTAAGGGGCGCAATAAGGGACAAAAAGAAAGCATTTAGAGAATTAAAGGAAGTAGGTAGTGAGGAGGCATTAAATAAATACAAAAAATTAAATAAATTCTGTAAAAAGCAAATCAAGGCAGCAAAGATTGAGACAGAGAGACTCATTGCCAGAGAGAGCAAAAATAATCCCAAAATATTCTTTAACTATATAAATAGTAAGAAACTAAAAAATGACAGTGTTGGCCCCCTTAAAAATAGTCTGGGTGAAATGGTGGATGAGGATGAGGAAAAAGCCAATATGCTAAATGACTTTTTTTCATCAGTATTTACAAAAGAAAATCCCATGGCAGACAAAATGACTAGTGATAAAAATTCCCCATTAAATGTCACCTGCTTAACCCAGCAGGAAGTACAGCGGCGTCTAAAAATAACTAAAATTGATAAATCTCCGGGCCCGGATGGGATACACCCCCGAGTACTGCAGGAACTAAGTACAGTCATTGATAGACCATTATTTTTAATCTTTAAAGACTCCATAATAACAGGGTCTGTACCACAGGACTGGCGTATAGCAAATGTGGTGCCAATATTCAAAAAAGGGGCAAAAACTGAACTCGGTAATTATAGGCCAGTAAGCTTAACCTCTACTGTGGGTAAAATCCTGGAGGGCATTCTAAGGGATGCTATGCTGGAGTATCTGAAGAGGAATAACCTCATGACCCAGTATCAGCACGGGTTTACTAGGGACCGTTCATGTCAGACTAATTTGATCAGCTTCTATGAAGAGGTAAGTTCCGGACTGGACCAAGGGAACCCAGTGGACGTAGTATATATGGACTTTTCCAAAGCTTTTGATACGGTGCCACACAAAAGGTTGTTACATAAAATGAGAGTAATGGGGATAGGGGAAAATATGTGTAAGTGGGTTGAGAGCTGGCTCAGGGATAGGAAACAAAGGGTGGTTATTAATGGAGCACACTCGGACTGGGTCACGGTTAGCAGTGGGGTACCACAGGGGTCAGTATTGGGCCCTCTTCTTTTTAACATATTTATTAATGACCTTGTAGGGGGCATTCAGAGTAGAATTTCAATATTTGCAGATGACACTAAACTCTGCAGGGTAATCAATACAGGGGAGGACAATTTTATATTACAGGATGATTTATGTAAACTAGAAGCTTGGGCTGATAAATGGCAAATGAGCTTTAATGGGGATAAATGTAAGGTCATGCACTTGGGTAGAAGTAATAAGATGTATAACTATGTGCTTAATTCTAAAACTCTGGGCAAAACCGTCAATGAAAAAGACCTGGGTGTATGGGTGGATGACAAACTCATATTCAGTGGCCAGTGTCAGGCAGCTGCTACAAAGGCAAATAAAATAATGGGATGTATTAAAAGAGGCATAGATGCTCATGAGGAGAACATAATTTTACCTCTATACAAGTCACTAGTTCGACCACACTTAGAATACTGTGCACAGTTCTGGTCTCCAGTGTATAAGAAAGACATAGCTGAACTGGAGCGGGTGCAGAGAAGAGCGACCAAGGTTATTAGAGGACTGGGGGGTCTGCAATACCAAGATAGGTTATTACACTTGGGGCTATTTAGTTTGGAAAAACGAAGACTAAGGGGTGATCTTATTTTAATGTATAAATATATGAGGGGACAGTACAAAGACCTTTCTGGTGATCTTTTTAATCATAGACCTGAGACAGGGACAAGGGGGCATCCTCTACGTCTGGAGGAAAGAAGGTTTAAGCATAATAACAGACGCGGATTCTTTACTGTAAGAGCAGTGAGACTATGGAACTCTCTGCCGTATGATGTTGTAATGAGTGATTCATTAATTAAATTTAAGAGGGGACTGGATACCTTTCTGGAAAAGTATAATGTTACAGGGTATATACACTAGATTCCTTGATAAGGCGTTGATCCAGGGAACTAGTCTGATTGCCGTATGTGGAGTCGGGAAGGAATTTTTTTCCCCATGGTGGAGTTACTCTTTGCCACATGGGGTTTTTTTGCCTTCCCCTGGATCAACATGTTAGGGCATGTTAGGTTAGGCTATGGGTTGAACTAGATGGACTTACAGTCTTCCTTCAACCTTAATAATAACTATGTAACATTTACTATGTAACTATGTAACTATGTATAGGTTTTTACTTATTCTTATGGGGACCCATATTGATATGTTGCAATGTAATAGAATGCATACAATAACTCAGACATATATACAGGCCAGGGTTTACCTGTTAGAAGTAAGTCACGATTATGGGAGTTTATGAAATGTGCATGACGTCTCTGCCTGGAATAAATGCCCATGAGTTAGTAAAAATAAAAAGTATATAGGTAGTTGTATGAAATTCCAAAGAATAGTAAGTCTCCTGGCAATGGCTGATAGCTCTTATGGCCAGTATTAAGGAAAATATATCGTCCTTTTACCTGATGATGGGTGTCCGTGTGCAGCGCCCCAGAGTCCTGGTCGTTGCAGTAACGTCGCTCTGCCGCTAAGGGGGAGTGATGTTACGTCTGACTGCACTAAAGGAGTTCACCTGATCAGGTAACACTCACACTACACTTCACACTCCGGCCACCAGGGGGAGTGGTTCTATCTAGTAGGCCACTCCTCACACTCTGGTAAAACTGGGGGTTGGACAGGAAGACAGGGAGAAGTAACAGGGAAGAGCTAGTGAGAGGACCTGTCAGGGATGGGATCCTGGCAGACTCCTAAGAATAGCACAAACCAGTGAGCAACGGGGACACAGCAAAGAAGTGATAGAACCAGAAGGAGTCGTGCTGTAAGATCGAGGCAACATCCTTCTGAGGGGCAACAGTCGGTGGCCGGAACGCCGAGCAAGTAAGAGACTACAAGCATTACTTCAAACCACGGCCGGACAGTCAATTATAGGTTGGCTGTCTCACTAAAACACCTAAGCAGACAACGGAGGCAGCTGTGGGAGAGGGGCGACTCTAGAGTCCCGGAAGAAATCCAGGCCTACCTCGTCATACGGGTGCGTCCTAGCCATATCATCTGGGGGACGGAGAGAACGAGCATCAGAGACAGACAGAAGCAGTTGTGAGGACTATCCCAGGGTGCTCAGCAGGGAAGGACTACAACACACAGGCGCTAGAAGGTAGACGCTGATTCCCACCTGTGAAGGGGACTCCTGATGTGCCTTCGGACCGGCCGGTCTCAGACAGCCCAGTTAACAGTGCCCTGGATTGGACACCTGAAGCCTTCAGTAAAGAGGTAAAGAGACTGCAACCTGGTGTCCTCGTTATTTACTGCACCGCACCACCACCATATTCCACACCTTTCATTGGGCGCCCCTCAGCAGGGTCACGGGCCGGGTCTAGCCACCGTGACAACCCCAGAGCAGAGACTCAGAGGCCCGGTACCGGGTACCCCTCGGCCCTGCGGCATTGGGGGCGCTGCACGTGCGTACAAGGACACGGTCTGTGTCTGTGTAAGGAAGCCGTGCTCAGCGTCCCTATGTATGTACTGTATGTGCGCTTAACAATCGGGAAGTGTTTTGTATGACTTCCGGATCATAGTCACCGGGTCGGCGGGCACACACTGCGCATGCACAAGACGATGTCGGTCGGGAATAGCCGAACCGCTTTGTGTCTTTATATGAAACATAGTGGGAGTATGCGCCGTTGTGTGAGTGCTGACAGATGGGGGACCATGCAATTAAGAAGACCGCGCAGCCTTTTTAGAACCTGTCATTATTATTGTTGAGCGATACCGTCCGATACTTGAAAGTATCGGTATCGGAAAGTATCGGCCGATACCGGCAAAGTATCGGATCTAATCCGATACCGATACCCGATACCAATACAAGTCAATGGGACTCAAGTATCGGACGGTATCCCTGATGGTTCCCAGGGTCTGAAGGAGAGGAAACTCTCCTTCAGGCCCTGGGATCCATATTAATGTGTAAAAGAAAGAATTAAAATAAAAAATATTGCTATACTCACCTCTCCGACGCAGCCTGGACCTTACCGAGGGAACCGGCAGCGTTCTTTGCTTAAAATGCGCGCGTTTACTGCCTTCCGTGACGTCAGAATTAGGCATTCAGGACCTGAAATTACGTCACGGCTTGGTGTGATTGGTCGCGTCGCGGTCACATGGGCGGTACGCAACCAATCACAAGCCGTGACGTAATTTTAAAATGCGCGCGTTTCCTGCCTCCCGTGACGTCACGGCTTGTGATTGGTCGCGTCGCCCATGTGACCGCGACGCGACCAATCACAAGCCGTAACGTAATTTTCAAATCCTGAATGCCTAGAATTAGGCATTCAGGACCTGAAAATTACGTCACGGCTTGCTGTGATTGGTCGCGTCGCGGCCACATGGGCGGCACGCGACCAGTCACAAGCCGTGACGTCACGGAAGGAAGTAAACGCGCGCATTTTAAGCAAAGAACGCTGCCGGTTCCCTCGGTAAGGTCCAGGCTGCGTCGGAGAGGTGAGTATAGCAATATTTTTTATTTTAATTCTTTCTTTTACACATTAATGTTGTTTCGATACCGATACCCGATACCACAAAAGTATCGGATCTCGGTATCGGAATTCCGATACCCGCAAGTATCGGCCGATACCCGATACTTGCGGTATCGGAATGCTCAACACTAGTCATTATTATTATTATTATTATTATTTATTTATATAGCACCATTGATTCCATGGTGCTGTACATGAGAAGGGGTTTACATCAAAATACAAATATCACTTACAGTAAACAAAACTAACAATGACAGACTGGTACAGAGGGAAGAGGTCCCTGCCCTTGCGGGCTTGCATTCTACAGGATTATGGGGAAGGAGACAGTAGTTCGAGGGTTGCAGTAGCTCCAATGGTGTTGAGGTGGCCGTGTGGTCTTTACAGGCTGTAAGCTTCTTTGAAGAGGTGGGTTTTCAGGTTTCTTTTGAAGGATCCAAAAGTAGTGGATAACCGGATGTGTTGGGGCACTGAATTCCAGAGGATGGGTGATATTCGGGAGAAGTCTTGGAGGTGACTGGGTGAGGAGCGAATAAGCGTGGAGGAGAGGAGGAGGCCTTGGGAGGACCGGAGATTACGTGAGGGAAGATATTGAGAGATTAGTGTGGAAATATACAGAGGAGAAAGGTTATGGATGGCTTTGTAGGTCAGTGTTAGTAATTTAAACTGGATACGCTGGGAAATTGGGAGCCAGTGAAGGGATTTGCAAAGAGGGGAAGCAGGAGTGTAGTGAGGAGAGACATTAATTAGTCGGGCAGCAGAGTTAAGGATGGACTGGAGGGGTGCGAGAGTGTTAGAAGGTAGGCCACAGAAGAGTATGCTGCAGTAGTCGAGGCGGGAGATGATTAGGGCATGCACGAGCATTTTGGTAGAGTGTGGGTTGAGGAAACGACGGATTCTGGAAATATTTTTGAGCTGGAGGCGACAGGAGGTGGTGAGAGCTTGGATGTGCGGTTTGAAGGACAGGGCAGAGTCAAGGGTTACTCCGAGGCAGCGGATTTTGGAGACGGGGGAAAGTGTGATTTCATTTATTTTGATAGATAGATCAGGTAGGGAAGATATGCGTGGAGGAAAGATAATGAGTTCAGATTTGTCCACATTGAGCTTGAGGAAGCGAGAGGAGAAGAAGGAGGATATGGCTGATAGACACTCTGGGATTCTGGAGAGCAGAGAGGTGACATCTGGGCCAGAGAGGTAGATATGAGTGTCATCGGCATATAGATGGTATTGGAAGCCATAGGACCTTATGAGTTGTTCCAGGCTGAGTGTATAGATTGAGAAGAGTAAGGGTCCTAGGACAGAGCCTTGGGGGAGTCCAACAGAGAGAGGGCCAGAGATGAAGAGGCAGCATGGGAGTAGGAAATGATAAATGTGTGGTTGGCAAGGTATGAGGAGATCCAAGATAGGGCAAGGTCTTTGACCCCAAAGGAAGAGAGGATCTGTAGTAGAAGGCAGTGGTCAACTGTGTCGAAGGCAGAGGACAGGTCTAGGAGGAGGAGTATAGAGAATTGTCTGTTAGCTTTAGCTGTAAGTAAGTCGTTAGTAATTTTGGTCAGGGCAGTCTCAGTGGAATGGTGGGCACGGAAGCCAGATTGTAGGTTGTTGAAGAGAGAGTTAGATGCAAAGTGAGAGGAAAGTTCAGCATGGAAATGCTGCTCAAGGAGTTTGGAAGCAAATGGGAGCAAAGATATGGGGCGATAGCTGGACATACCGCTTGGGTTGAGGGATGGCTTTTTGAGGATAGGTGTGATTGTGGCATGTTTGAAGGCAGAGGGGAAGGTACCAGAAGTTAGTGATAGGTTGAAGAGTTGGGTTAGGGATGGGATTAGTGTGGTGGTGGGGTTGGGGAGGAGGTGGGATGGGATGGGGTCAAGTGCACAAGTTGTGAGGTGTGATTTGGAGAGAAGATGAGCAAGCTCCCCTTCAGAGATTTTGGAGAGTGAAGTTATGGGGTTTGGGCATTGGTCTCTCATACAAACGGGTTGTGGTGGTTGGACAACAAAGACTTGCCTTGTTTGGTCTATCTTATTTTTGAAGTGTGTGGCAAAGTCCTCGGCAACGATTAGGGAACTCGGAGGGGGCAGTGGTGGGTGGAGGAGGGAGTTAAAAGTGTTGAACAACCTGTTTAGCAGAGGTGAGAGCTGATTTGAATGCCAGTGTTGCTTGTTTGAGTGAAGTGAAATCTTCTTGCAAATGCGTTTTCTTCCAACGCCATTCTGCAATTCTGGATACTTGCTGAAGCTTTTTAGTGATGTTATTGTGCCAGGGTTGTCTATTGGTTCGTCACACTCTGCTATGCATGATAGGGGCGACCGTGTCAATAGCTGATGCAAGAGTGGCATTGTAGAAAGCAGAGGCAGTGTCTGTGTCGTGGAGTGAGGATATAGAGGACAGTGGTAGGATAGAGTCAGAAAGTGTGTGGGTGTCTAGGTGTGCGAGGTTCCTGCGTGGGTGCGCATGGTGCTGGACATGGGAGTAGTAGAGCATAGGGAGGTTTCGTCAAACTCAATTTGACAGGTGGACCCGCCCCTATCAAAGTGTATCAAGAGTGTGTAACCCCTCCCCTCCCTGGCTGCCAGCTGTCAGCATCTGTTCCCTGTGTGTCTGCTCTCCCCTTTTGATATAGTTTGCTAATGTTAATTTGATACAGTGATTATTATCCCAGTATTGGTTTATATTAGATTTTTCATTTTTATATGTAACTGGTGTGAGATTACTCTGTAATCAGGGCATTGTGTTTTATTTTATATTAGATTTTTCGTTTTATATGTAGTTGGTTTGGGATTATTCTGTAAGAGACATAAATACTTCTCAAATACATTTCAATACTATAAAAATTCTTAGAGTATAAAAGCAAAAACATTAAATAGTACAATGATCATACATCAACTCACTTCTTACAAAATAAATAAATAGTATCACAAGTACAATGAACATACATCATTACACTTCTTACAAAATAAATAATATAGTGTTACAAGCCAAGTACAGCATTTATCCTGGAGATCCACATTTACACAGATTCCACTATTCCTTACTTAACTACAAACAGATGTGTCTCTGCAAAGCAGGGTCTCGTCAAACTCAATTTGACATAAATACATCTCAAATACATTTCAATACTATAAAAATTCTTAGAGTATAAAAGCAAAAACATTAAATAGTACAATGATCATACATCAACTCACTTCTTACAAAATAAATAGTATCACAAGTACAATGAACATACATCATTACACTTCTTACAAAATAAATAATATAGTGTTACAAGCCAAGTACAGCATTTATCCTGGAGATCCACATTTACACAGATTCCACTATTCCTTACTTAACTACAAACAGATGTGTCTCTGCAAAGCAGGGTCTCGTCAAACTCAATTTGACATAAATACATCTCAAATACATTTCAATACTATAAAAATTCTTACAGAGTATAAAAGCAAAAACATTAAATAGTACAATGATCATACATCAACTCACTTCTTACAAAATAAATAGTATCACAAGTACAATGAACATACATCATTACACTTCTTACAAAATAAATAATATAGTGTTACAAGCCAAGTACAGCATTTATCCTGGAGATCCACATTTACACAGATTCCACTATTCCTTACTTAACTACAAACAGATGTGTCTCTGCAAAGCAGGGTCTCGTCAAACTCAATTTGACATAAATACATCTCAAATACATTTCAATACTATAAAAATTCTTACACAGTATAAAAGCAAAAACATTAAATAGTACAATGATCATACATCAACTCACTTCTTACAAAATAAGTAAATAGTATCACAAGTACAATGAACATACATCATTACACTTCTTACAAAATAAATAATATAGTGTTACAAGCCAAGTACAGCATTTATCCTGGAGATTCACATTTACACAGATTCCACTATTCCTTACTTAACTACAAACAGATGTGTCTCTGCAAAGCAGGGTCTCGTCAAACTCAATTTGACATAAATACATCTCAAATACATTTCAATACTATAAAAATTCTTACAGAGTATAAAAGCAAAAACATTAAATAGTACAATGATCATACATCAACTCACTTCTTACAAAATAAATAAATAGTATCACAAGTACAATGAACATACATCATTACACTTCTTACAAAATAAATAATATATTGTTACAAGCCAAGTACAGCATTTATCCTGGAGATCCACATTTACACAGATTCCACTATTCCTTACTTAACTACAAACAGATGTGGCGAAAGAGGCGTCGGTTTTGTGGATAACAGACACTTGCACCTTTTCTTTTAGATATGTCGGATCTTCAACCACGAGATTTGCAGCGGTGTAATTACGGATCTGCACAGAATCAACCACAAAGAGCTAATGCGTCTGTGAGAACAACGCCTCTTTCGCCCATCTGTGTTGTAGATTGTGAGGAAAGCTACGCGGCACCCAAACACTCCGGGAATCCAGGCCCCAAGATTTCACGTAAAAAATCTAAGAACGTTTCAAGAAAGCGATTTGCATCACAGATCGCTAGTCCCTGTATAACTCAGGAGGCCAATAGCACAGCCAGCATTCCACAAGTTACTTCTGAAAACAGAGAAATTGAACAGCTCTCCGAGGGTATGTGGTCACCCACAGTTCCGTTCAATATACGGGTGTGTCAAGCTGTACAATCTGCAGATTCTGCTCTTGCAGGATCTTCTAGCGATTTTGGCAATGTACTACCTCTAAAGAAACGCTCAGTATTGCGGCGCTGTGTAAGTAAAAAACAGAATGTTGCTGAACATTCATCTTGCACAGGGACCCCTGTGTGGAATGATGAATACAACAAAATCTTTATTGCCATGTCTGCTCAGTACGTCCATACCAAACTGGCACAGATCAAACTAAAATCTTTCTGTGATACGTATGAAAGACTGATAAATGCCTGTCCAACTCCTGATATTATCGCTGAACTATATGCTTTTAAACTAAATCATGCATGTGTACATACACCCCACCTGTGAATTTAAATAAATCTAAATCCACATGACTAAGCTTGGTTGGCTATTGGTTGAAAAATTTACTAATAATAAAATATCGTAGATCGTTCAGACGCTTTACAGCATTTTTATCATCATCAAAGGCCGCCCCGCAATTTCAACGCGCATATACAGTACATACAGACCATTTTAGATTTGTAAATTTGAAACAAATAATGCTGCAAAAACACCGAATAAACATAATATGCCTGTAAAATGCATGTGATGTGTTATAAAACTCTTATAAAAATGAGAATGTGTTATAAATCTCATATAAAATGAGAATTACCGTATCAAATAATGATGCAAAACACAAAATATACATAATATCCCCGTGAGAATGTGTTATAAACTCATATAAAAATGAGAATGTGTTATAAATCTCATATAAAATGAGAATTACAGTATCAAATAATGGTGCAAAACACAAAATATACATAATATACCCATGAGAATGTGTTATAAAACTCATATAAAAATGAGAATGTGTTATAAATCTCATATAAAATGAGAATTACAGTATCAAATAATGATGCAAAACACAAAATATACATAATATACCCGTGAGAATGTGGACACATCTGTTTGTAGTTAAGTAAGGAATAGTGGAATCTGTGTAAATGTGGATCTCCAGGATAAATGCTGTATTTGGCTTGTAACACTATATTATTTATTTTGTAAGAAGTGTAATGATGTATGTTCATTGTACTTGTGATACTATTTATTTATTTTGTAAGAAGTGAGTTGATGTATGATCATTGTACTATTTAATGTTTTTGCTTTTATACTCTGTAAGAATTTTTTATAGTATTGAAATGTATTTGAGATGTATTTATGTCAAATTGAGTTTGACGAGACCCTGCTTTGCAGAGACACATCTGTTTGTAGTTAAGTAAGGAATAGTGGAATCTGTGTAAATGTGAATCTCCAGGATAAATGCTGTACTTGGCTTGTAACACTATATTATTTATTTTGTAAGAAGTGTAATGATGTATGTTCATTGTACTTGTGATACTATTTATTTATTTTGTAAGAAGTGAGTTGATGTATGATCATTGTACTATTTAATGTTTTTGCTTTTATACTCTGTAAGAATTTTTATAGTATTGAAATGTATTTGAGATGTATTTATGTCAAATTGAGTTTGACGAGACCCTGCTTTGCAGAGACCCATCTGTTTGTAGTTAAGTAAGGAATAGTGGAATCTGTGTAAATGTGGATCTCCAGGATAAATGCTGTACTTGGCTTGTAACACTATATTATTTATTTTGTAAGAAGTGTAATGATGTATGTTCATTGTACTTGTGATACTATTTATTTATTTTGTAAGAAGTGAGTTGATGTATGATCATTGTACTATTTAATGTTTTTGCTTTTATACTCTGTAAGAATTTTTATAGTATTGAAATGTATTTGAGATGTATTTATGTCAAATTGAGTTTGACGAGACCCTGCTTTGCAGAGACACATCTGTTTGTAGTTAAGTAAGGAATAGTAGAATCTGTGTAGATGTGGATCTCCAGGATAAATGCTGTACTTGGCTTGTAACACTATATTATTTATTTTGTAAGAAGTGTAATGATGTATGTTCATTGTACTTGTGATACTATTTATTTATTTTGTAAGAAGTGAGTTGGTGTATGATCATTGTACTATTTAATGTTTTTGCTTTTATACTCTGTAAGAATTTTTATAGTATTGAAATGTATTTGAGATGTATTTATGTCTCTTACAGAATAATCCCAAACCAACTACATATAAAACGAAAAATCTAATATAAAATAAAACACAATGCCCTGATTACAGAGTAATCTCACACCAGTTACATATAAAAATGAAAAATCTAATATAAACCAATACTGGGATAATAATCACTGTATCAAATTAACATTAGCAAACTATATCAAAAGGGGAGAGCAGACACACAGGCAACAGATGCTGACAGCTGGCAGCCAGGGAGGGGAGGGGTTACACACTCTTGATACACTTTGATAGGGGCGGGTCCACCTGTCAAATTGAGTTTGACGAAACCTCCCTATGCTCTACTACTCATGGGTGACAGGTGATAAGGACAGGGATGAGAACGTGAGCAGATGGTGGTCAGATAGAGGGAGAGGGGAGGTTGTGAAGTTAGATAGGGAGCATAAACTGGTGAAGACCAGGTCTAATATGTGTCCGTCTGTGTGGGTGGCTGAGGAAGACCACTGAGTAAGTCCAAAGTATGAAGTAAGGGACAGGAGTTTGGAGGCTGCAGTCTGGTGGGTGTCAATGGGGATGTTGAAGTCACCCATGATGATGGTGGGAATGTCAGCAGACAGAAAGTGAAGTAGCCAGGTGGAGAATTGGTCAATAAAGGCAGTGGTCGGGCCCGGTGGTCGGTATATGGTAGCCATTTGGAGGTTGTAAGGGAAGTAGATGCGAACAGAGTGGACTTCAAAAGAGGGGAGGATAAGGGAGGGTAGAGGTGGGATTGGGTTAAAGGTACAGTTGGAAGAAAGGAGAAGGCCCACTCCTCCACCATGTTTGTTGCCAGGGCGAGGAGTGTGGGTGAAGGGGAGGCCACCATAACATAGTGCAGCAGGGGAGGCTGTGTCAGAGGGTGTCAGTCAGCCATGTTTCGGTGATGCCCAGAAAGAAAAGATTACAAGAGGTAAAGAGGTTGTGAATCACGTGGAGTTTATTGCAGATGGAGCGGGCATTCCATAGTGATCCAGAGAGAGGGTGCAGGGGGGTGGGCGTCATGGGCACGGATTTGAGGTGGGCAAGATTTCGGGTGTTTATATTGGGTTGGGAGCGATAGGAGGGGGTAGTAATAGGAGGTATGAGCTGTGAGGGGCCAGGGTTGGGAGATATGTCACCAGCAGTGAGGAGAAGTAGAGAAAGGGAGAGCAGGTGGGAGAAGGAGAGTGGGCGGCTTGTCATAGTCATAGTTGTCATAGTATCTACGAAAAAAAGGAAAAGAAAATAAGATCTTTATGGGTCCATGGAGCGCCCCCAGACGCAGGGCCGCGGGGTACTGGGTACCGGGCCTCTCTGTCTCGGTCCTGGGGTTATCACGGTGGCTAGACCCGGTCTGTCACCCTGCTAAGGGGCGTCCAATGAAAGGTGTGATGGTGGTGCATGGTGCAAGGTGCGATGAATAACGAGGACACAGGGTTGCAGTCTCTTTACCTCTTTACTGAAGGCTTCAGGATCCACAATCCAGAGCACTGCTAACAGGGCTGGCTGAGACCGGCCGGTCCGAAGGCACATCCAGTGTTCCCTTTACAGGTGGAAATCAGTGCCTACCTTCTAGCGCCTGTGTGTTGTAGTACCTCCCTGCTGAGCACCACAGGATAGTCCTCACAACTGTTGTGTCTGTTTCTGATGTTCTTTCTCTCTCCGTCCCCCAGATGATATGACTAGGATGCACCCGTATGGCGGGGTAGGCCTGGAGTTATTCTGGGACCCTAGAGACGCCCCTCTCCCACAATTGCCTCCGTTGTCTTCGTTAGGTGAAAAAGGGTGAGACAACCAACCTGAAGTTAACTGTCCTGCCGTAGTTCGAAGTAATGCGTAGAGTCTGTTACTTCCTCGGTGCCCCAGCCACCGGCTATGCACCTCAGTAGGATGTTGCCACAATCTTAAGGCACGACTCCTACTGGTTTTATTCTCCTTTGTACTGTGATCTCGCTTCTCACTTCTCCACAATAAACCTCGCTTTGTGTCCTTTCTAAGAAGCCTGCCGTTATATCACTCAAGCACGGCTCCGTAATGATCTGTCCTATTCGCTAGGCCGCTGTCAGGATCCCACCCCTTACAGGTCCTCTCCCAAACTCTCTCGGGCTGCTTTCTCCCTAACTTCCTGTTCAAACCCCAGTTTTACCAGAGTGTGAGGAGTGGCCTACTAGATAGAACCACTCCCCCTGGTGGCCGGAGTGTGAAGTGTAGTGTGTGTGTGATACCTGGTCAGGTGAACTCCTTTAGTGCAATCAGACGTAACATCACTCCCCTTAGCGGCAGAGCGACATCACTGCAACGACCAGGACTCTGGGGCGCTGCACTCCCCCCCCGGTTAAATCCAGTACTCCCGAACTGGGAAAATAAGAACGACAATACATGTTAGCAGAAAACACATAAAATTTTGAAATACTATAAACAATTAAACACTATGAACAAGTAAATATAACAGTGCTTCCCTTTATGGGAGGTGAGAACACTTGAACGTTGCGAAAGTTTCGGTCATGCACAGTTCATGACTCCCAGTTCAGTGGGTGCAAACTTAAAACAGCAGGGATCCCGGGTAAACAAAGGGATCCCTTTTGAAAGTTTTGGAGCAATTCACCGTCCATACTCCATTTTCCATTGTATTAAACTTGTAACAAAGATATTTACACAAACACTTTTAACCAAATAACAACTATCATTAGTATCTCCAAGTTTTGTAGCGAAGTGGAGTTTGATTCCTGGTGCTGCGTGTAGACCTCCGCAGCGCAGGGGTTGCTATTGACCTAACAGGGCCCGCTATACCTGCTACCGCTGGTGTAGTGCACTGCCTTCTAGCTACACTTCTAGTGAGTCTGGGTAGCACTGGCAGGCTGGAGCTCTCAGGGCCGCTTTCACCACCGGTGGGTATGGCAGGTTGACCGATGGAGGGAGGATTTGCCGGTTCAACGGTTGGCATGGCATCCTCCGATGGGGTTCGCTGTGGTTGCGGGTCCGGGTGACCTGGCTCCACATTTAGTTCTGGCGGTGTCAGTTGATGAAACATTAGGACAGGTACCACAATGGCCTGGTTTATTTGAGTCCAAGACTGGGGGAAATCGCCAAGAACAGTGTGTATCATCTACTCCTCTTCCATGGGCAGAGACGTCCCGGGGTCTGTTTCCCCATCTCTCAGCTTATCAGGGCATATCTTAAGGTGGTCTCTGGATATTGGCGTTGAGGTTTCCCCTCCATCTTTGCTGATGAGACAGACCTTTGTATTGTCGAAATCAGATGGCAGGATGGTATATGGCTCTGCTTCCCATTGATCATCAAGCTTGTGTAGTCTTCGCTTCCGTTTGAGTACCTGCTCCCCGGGTGGCAAGGGAGTCGCAGGAGCATGCTGGTTGTAATCCCTTTCTTGTTTTTGTCGGGCTTGGGCGAGACTTCTTTCCACACACTCTTGTACCTTGCGGTACCTTTGCTGCCTCTCTGTATCCCAGTCCGCATCTAGCGAGATATCTTCGGGGGTCAGGACCCCCATGTCCAGATCCACAGGTAACTTGCTAGACCTTCCTCGCATCAGGTACACTGGAGTGCAGTTGGTGGAGTTCACCGGGATGTGGTTATACATATCCACCAAGTCTGGTAACTTTGTGGGCCACAAGTTCCGTTCCTCCACAGGTAAGGTCTTCAGCAAGACGATCACCACCTGGTTCATCTTCTCGCACATCCCGTTGGTTTGTGGATGGTATGGCGTGGTTCTGATCTTCTTACATCCATACAGATTGCAGAACTCCTGAAACACTTCCGCTTCAAATGCTGGCCCCTGATCGGTCAGTACCTTCTCCGGATACCCATGAGGTCGACAGAAGTACTGCTGGAAGGTTTTGGCGGCCGTTCTAGCCGTTAGGTCTTTGACCGGAACGACTACCAGGAATCTGGAGTAGTGGTCCACGATGGTGAGAGCGTAGATATAGCCTGACCGGCTGGGTGTTAACTTCACGTGATCCTGCGCGACCAGTTCGAGCGGCCGTTTGGTGATGATGGGCTGCAAGGGAGCCCGCTGGCTGTCACGATCCTTCCGGCGTAGGCTACATGGGCCACACTCGGCACCAATTCTCGATGGCTTTCTTCATACCAATCCAGTAGAGCCTCCCTCGGAGCAGCCTCTCCAGCTTCCTCCACCCGAAGTGTCCTGCCCCATAGTGGTACGCTCCCAGGACCATTGGCACATCTTGTCTTGGGACCACAATCTGCCATACCAATTCATGAGTGCGTGGGTCAATGCTCCTCCGGCACAGCTTACCATCGTGAATAAACAGTCTGCCCCTCTCCTTCCACAATTGTAATGCCTCTGGTGGGTCATCCGGGCCGGGATGCAAACCTGCCTGCGTCAGGAGCTCTTTCACCCGACGGACCGCAGGGTCACCATCCTGGTTCTCTGCCCACCCATGATGGGGCAGGGGATTCAACGGGGCACCCTGCTTATTCTTGCGCCTGTTCTCCACCTGATGGGAGCACTGGGTGGCCTTGGGGCGATGGAAAGCGGGCAGCTCTACCTCTTCGAATGCTTCTGGATCTTCCTCCGTTTCGGGCAAGTGGGGCATTTGGGACAATGCATCGGCATTCGCATTCTTGTGCCCTGCCCGGTACTTGATGGTGAAGTCGTAATTGGACAACCGGGCCATCCCCCGCTGCTCCAAGGCACCGAGTTTCGCTGTGTCCAAATTCTTTAGCAGATTATTATCCGTGAAGACGGTGAATTTTGCTGAGGCCAGGTAGTGTTTGAACCTCTCCGTCACGGCCCAGACAATGGCAAGGAACTCCAGCTTAAAGGAACTGTAGTTGTCAGAGTTCCTTTCAGTGGGGTGAAGCTTCCTACTGGTGTAAGCGATTACACTTTCCTTGCCTTTCTGGACCTGGGATAGCACGGCTCCCAACCCCACGTTGCTGGCGTCCGTATACAATACTAATGGTTGGTCATATTCAGGGTAGGCCAGTACCTCTTCTCCCGTCAGCGTTGACTTTAAACAAGAGAAGGATCCCTCCAGTCTGTCGTTCCAGTCAAATGGAGTATTCTTACACTTGGTCTTCTTGGACTGGCCCACCAACAGGTCTTGTAAGGGCGCGGCTTTCTTGGTGAAGTCCTTGATAAACCTCCTGTAGTAGCCTACCAACCCGAGGAACTGCCGGACTTCATGGAGGTTGTTGGGCTTCGGTCAGTCTTTGATCACCGTAACCTTGTCGGGGTCTGGGGCCACTCCTTCAGCACTCACCACATGGCCCAGGTATTGCACTTTGGGTTTTAGCAGATGGCATTTGGACGGTTTCACCTTTAAGCCAAAGTTGGACAGGGCTTCAAACACCTCTGCCAGGTGCTTCAGATGGTCTTCATAGGTCTTGGAGAAGACAATGACATCATCCAGATATAGCAGCACGGTTTCAAAGTTCTTATGTCCCAGACAGCACTCCATCATCCTCTGGAACGTTCCCGGGGCATTGCACAATCCGAAGGGCATGTAGTTGAATTCGCAGAGACCCATTGGCGTCGTGAAGGCCGTCTTCTCCTTGTCCGCCTCTGCCACGGGAACCTGCCAGTACCCACTGGTGAGATCCAAGGTAGAGAAGTAGTTAGCAGATTTTAAAGCAGCCAGGGACTCCTCTATCCTGGGCAGTGGATATGCGTCCTTATGTGTAATGCGATTTAGCTGCCTATAATCAACACACATCCTCATTGTGCCATCTTTCTTCCTAATGAGGACTAACGGAGCTGCCCAGGGGCTACAACTATCCCTTACTACCCCAGCCTCCTTCATCTCTCGCAACATGTCTTTGGCACACTGATAATGAGCTGGGGGTACAGGACGGTATCTCTCTTTTATGGGTCAATGATCTCCTGTGGGGATATGATGTTGAATCCCTTTTACCTGCCCAAAATCTAGGGGGTGTTTGCTAAATACCCGCTTGTATTCATGAACCACCCTGTAGGCCCCATGTTTCTGGTGAGGTGGGGTAGAGTCAGTGCCCACGTGCAATTCCCGACTCCAATCTTTCAGTTGCCCTGCAGAACCGTTGTTCCCTGCCGGATTGGACGGGACCAAGGGTCCGGGTGCCTGTATCACACTATTATTGACAGTAAACAGTTTGGCAAGTGTGGCATATTTGGTTAGATGGACTTCCTCCTCCCCACAGTTAAGGACACGTACTGGCACCCTCCCCTTGCGGATGTCAACCACCCCTCTGGCTGTCAGGAGGGTAGGCCTATTATCTGAATATACGGGTTCTACCAGGGCCTGATAGTCTTTACCCCTGAGGCCTATGGCTGCCCGACACCATATCAACATTTCACTCCTGGGGGGTATCGCAATGGGGTTTGAATCACTCACTGTGACACGACCAATTTCACCACCAGTCAGCTCCACCTGCTGTCTCTGCATCAGAGCCCTGATTTCTTTTTGCAGGGCGCGTTGTTCACTGTAGCCAGCTGTTTCTGCTACCTGCTGTAACAAAACAATAACTTCTGCAAGACAATTTTCTATGACATTAGTACTGTAGAGATTAGACTGAAAGAATCCATTGTATCTTTCTCTTGAGACGTCTGGCTTATCAGCAAGAAACTTGAGCAAGTTGACATTTCCTTTTTATGCACGCATTCCTTCTGTTATTATAGCCTTTTACCTACATACTAGAGGTTGTAAATTTCACAGTATAGATAAGCTTTGTAAGAGAATGTGAAATAATGAGCGCTTGTGCGCATGTCTGCAAATGCATAACTCTTTTTCTTTATAAAGGAGGGGTAAAGCCCAGAGAGTCAGACGCGCTCCTGAGCTTCCCCTGTATATGATCACACAATACTTTGTTTGCGTGTCATTTACCTGGAAGCTTACCTCCAGTAAGCCAGGGACTGAGAAGGACTTAACATTTCTTTGGCGCATCGAACAGGGACCTGAGATAAGAGTATTTGCTCGAGATTTACCTGCGGATACGGACAACGGAGATCTGGGATAATGGACGGCAAATGAACTGAAAAACCTGGCCAGGTAAGAGACATTATTAGTTCTCTTTTATCTGCCCTGTATTATCCGAAAGATCTCTATGAGCCGTGTCACGCTGGGTTAGTCTAGTAGTGAGTAGATACCTATAAAACTCGGGTTACCATATTGTATAGACTTATGAGTCCTGTCCCTGGCAGTGTGTGAACAGTGTGAAGGTTGTGGTATGTTGTGAAAGAAGAGCAAAAGTGCGTAGAAAAATAAGCCGAAATAGTTGGGGTATAAGCCTTATACACGGAAGTCAGCCTAACTGGGTCATGTGGTTGCGTTCTTCTTCTCCGCCCATGCTTGACTATTCATTAAGTGCTTAACCTCCTTCATTTCTGGATAAGGTTTGATAGAATGAGCCCAGGACGCGGGTTTTCATGAGCCTGGGACAAGTATGCTAACTGACACAGAAAGTTTTGTGATCTGTATGGTGTTGCTGGGTCTGTCTGTGTGCATAATAGCACTTAAGTACGTCCTGCATATTAGAAGAAACGGAGCAGACGAGCCCTTCAATATTTTAGCTCCCTAGGAGAGAAGGCAACGAGACGCCACCAACAGAGGAAGTGGTTGTCCAAACGTCACCTAGGGTAGTCATAGCTAATATTGAAAAGAAAAATGGGAAATAAACAGACCAAAACTGTCTTAGGACAAGTGGAAGCAGCAGATATCATACAGGAAAGATGTGGAAAGACAGTCAGAAGGCAGATTAGAAGGGTAAGAGAAAAATTGGGAATTTCAGAAGCACTTATGTTTAGTACAGAATGGGAAAGACTGAGTAAAGAACGAGGTGGAATTATCAAAGACAATGGGTGGGAAGAAATCATACATTGTATGATAGAGGTCTCATTAGGACCTAAATGTTTTTGCATCCAGATTTTTGTATGCCAGAGGTGCCCCAACATGTCTTTTAGGAACTGATGTATTAAAGAAATTAGAAGCTAACATCAAATTTAGGGACGATGGCACAGTTATGCTGACTATCCCTGATGATGCAGAATCATTAGAACAATATGTCAGAATTCAGGCTTTTGAGGATTATACTGAAGAAAAAGAGTACAACACAGATCTAGACCTCTCAACGGTCCCAGAAACACTGTGGGCACAGGGTGACACTGATGTGGGATTATTGCATATAGCTCCTGTAAAATTATCTGTGCAACCAGGAACTGTTCTCCCACAGCTCAGACAATACCCTGTGAGTGCCCAGCAGGAATTAGCAATTACAAAACAGATAGAGGGATATAGAGAGAAAGGAGTTTTGGTAGAGATACAATCACCTGCTAACACTCCTCTGTATCCAGTCAAGAAGAGAACTCTTGATAAGAGTTCCATGCCCAAATATCGTATGGTACATGATCTAAGAGAAATAAACAAAGTTCTAGATCCAATCACCCCAGTTGTACCCAATCCTCATACGTTACTATCACAGATACCAGCCAGTTCTCAAGTGTTTACTGTAATAGATCTTTCAAATGCATTTTTCTCGGTTCCTTTACACCAAGATAGTTGGCATTTGTTTGCATTTACATTTAAGGGCAAACAGTTGGCGTGGACACGCCTTCCACAGGGAATGATACACTCCCCTACTCTTTATTCAAATGCCCTACAAACAGTTCTTCAAAGGTTTGAACCTGAATCACAGGTAGTAATTTTGCAGTATGTGGATGACCTACTACTTTGCTGCCCAGATCTAGAAACTGCAGAAAGGTCCACTGTGAGTTTACTATGTTTTCTAGAAAAAGAAGGGTGTAAAGTGAATAGACAAAAGCTACAAGTTTGTCAGATCAAAGTGGTCTTTCTAGGTCATTGCATTTCTCAAGGTAAAAAGCATCTTACACCTCAAAGAACTGAAGCAATAAGACAGATGAATGAGCCTAGAAATCATAAACAGCTACGAGCATTTTTAGGAATAGTGTCTCATTGTAGACAATGGATTATACATGCCAGTCAACTAATGCAACCACTGTATGACTGTGTAAAAAGTGAACCTTATTTGTTGACAAAAGAAGGTCAGATTTCGTTCCAACAATTAAAAGATGCCCTTGTTTCAGCTCCAGCGTTAGGGCTACCAGACTACACAAAACCATTTCAGCTTATGGCTGCAGAAGTTGATTCCCATGCTACAGGAGTTCTTACCCAGAAGCATGCAGGGAAACAAAGACCAATTGCATATCTTTCAGCAAGGTTAGATCCAGTAGCTAAAGCAGCGCCAACCTGTGTACGTGTGGTTGTTGCTGTCTCACTATTGTTGGACAAAGCATCAGAAATTGTCCTAGAGCATCCACTCACAGTTCAAACTACACATGATGTTTATGGGATATTAAACCAGGTCCAACCAAAACACATTTCCATGGCCAGACATTTGCGGCTACAGTGTTCTTTGCTGCTCCCCTCTACTATCACATTTGTAAGGCTTCAGACTCTCAATTTAGCTACACTGCTACCTCTCGAGTCTGAAGGGGGGAATAAGGACACTGATCCACACGCAAATTTTTTCCCTACAGACACACATGATTGTACAGAGCTCATTTTACAAGAAACGGTAGGCTTACCCAATGTATCCGAAACACCACTTCAAAATCCAGATTTAGAGCTGTTTATAGACGGTAGTAGGTTTGCAGATGACACAGGTAACTTCCATACAGGGTATGCAGTTGTGTCAGAATCTGAAACTCTCAAAGCAGAACCTCTTCCACCGAAACAGTCTGCACAAGAAGCAGAACTAACAGCATTGATTGAAGCACTAAAAATAGCTGAGAATCAGACAGCTAATATATACACTGATTCTAGGTATGCACATGGTATTGTGTTTGATTTTGGAGTAATCTGGAGAGCTAGAGGTTATATGACAGCGTCAGGACAACCTGTAAAACATGCTTCTCTGATCAAACAGATCTTAGAGGCTGCACAAGAAACAAAAGAAGTAGCAGTAATTAAGGTAGCTGCACATGTGAGACTCGACACTAGGGAATCTAGGGGAAATGATAGGGCTGATAAAGCAGCCAAGGCAGCAGCGGTCAAACCCTTACAGCAGGTTCATACTGTAAACCCCACAGAAAATACTGAAGATAGACTGAGACAAGCACAGGAAGATGCAGGAGAAGAGGAGAGGGACAGGTGGAAAAAGGAAGGGGCAGAAGAACAAGCAGGAATTTGGAAGAAAGATGGACTAATATGTCTACCTAGAGCCTGGTACCCGATTGTAGTTGGTGGACTACACCACCCTACTCATGTGTCTGCAAATGCAATGACACTACTGGCAAAGCAAGTCTGGTTGGCTCCAGGTTTTGGCAACTACGCAAGAGACTATTGTGCTGCATGCGTTATATGCCTGGCACATAATCCCGGACAGACGACAAAGACCCCTATGAAGCACCACGTCCGACCTCTCTATCCGTTTCAGCGATTACAAATAGACTTTATCCAGCTGCCAAAAAGTAATGGGTATGAGTATGTGTTGGTGTGTGTGGACATGTTCTCAGGGTGGCCAGAGGCCTATCCAGTTCGGAAGGCTTCAGCTAAAAACACTGCTGTAAAGCTAGTTGCCGAACTGATACCCCGTTACGGTCTCCCTGAAGTGATCGAGTCAGATAGGGGTACTCATTTTATTGGAGAAATATTTCAAAATGTACTGAAAATGTTGGGTGTTGAAAGTCAGTTACACACTCCATACCATCCTCAAAGTTCCGGTAAGGTGGAACGCATGAATGGAACTTTAAAATTAAAAATACAGAAAGCCATGGCTGAAACAGGAAAGCCTTGGACAGAATGCCTTCCACTGGCCCTTTACTCAATACGCAATACCCCAAGGGGTAAGACTAAACTGTCTCCATATGAAATTTTGTTTGGCAGGACTGCCAATTTAGGATGTTATTTTCCACAACAACTTGTGTTAAATATTGAGTCATTGACTTCTTATGTGCAAAACCTCCAGAAACAATTAACTAAGGTGCATGCACAAGTTTTTGCTTCTCTTCCAGATCCTGACAACACTGAAGGAAGTCACAAGTTGGAACCAGGTGATCAAGTCTATGTAAAAAGACACACCAGAAAGGCTCTTGAACCAAGATTTGACGGACCCTTCCAAGTCCTGTTGACAACACCTACATCAGTCAAGCTTGAAGGAAAGGCATCATGGATACATGCAAGCCACTGCAAAAAAGCAGTACAAAACTCATGATATTGATGTTAATAATGTTAACACAGATGTGGGATAAATTAGTTAGAGCCACGGATTATCTAGATGATCAGATTTGGGATATATTGGATATACTAAACACTAGTATAGCTGTACAGAATCAGCTTATAATAGTCATATACGTACTATTCCAGATTGTGCTCAAGGGTATCTCAGTATGCACAGATAAACTTTGTGTAATAGATGCAAGAGTATAAAGTTTTTTTTCTTTCTCCTTTATTCTTATGTTATCCTCTAGTGATTCTGATTAATATTACTGTACTAATTTTTGTTTTTATATTTTAGTATACTGCTAAAGAAGAAAATAATTTGCGATAGAAGAATTAATACTAGATTTGATTCTCTTATTAATAATATAAGTGTGTGTATGTGTAATACCAAAAATAAAGGCTTTGTCTTTGGCCCTATGGTAATAAATAAAAGGAATATGTCAAAGGGGGGAATTGTAGAGATTAGACTGAAAGAATCCATTGTATCTTTCTCTTGAGACGTCTGGCTTATCAGCAAGAAACTTGAGCAAGTTGACATTTCCTTTTTATGCACGCATTCCTTCTGTTATTATAGCCTTTTACCTACATACTAGAGGTTGTAAATTTCACAGTATAGATAAGCTTTGTAAGAGAATGTGAAATAATGAGCGCTTGTGCGCATGTCTGCAAATGCATAACTCTTTTTCTTTATAAAGGAGGGGTAAAGCCCAGAGAGTCAGACGCGCTCCTGAGCTTCCCCTGTATATGATCACACAATACTTTGTTTGCGTGTCATTTACCTGGAAGCTTACCTCCAGTAAGCCAGGGACTGAGAAGGACTTAACAGTACCAATGGTCATCATGGGATTACATTCTCGGCGGTCAATATCAACAATTACAATCCCTTGGGCCTCCAATTCTACCCGCCCCACTTTGATGGTGACCTCTTTATACCCCACTTGTGGCAATGGCTGACCATTACTGGCTATGATGGTGAAATCATCATCGGGGCCACGAGTAATGTCGGTGTCCTCCCAATAACGTCTATAAAGGATGTAAGGCATAGTCGTCACCTGGGAACCGGTATCCAGCAAAGCGTTCATGGAGATACCGTCGATCACGATAGGGAGAACTGGCCGCCCTCTGATGTATTTGGCTCTCCAATTTTGCGGGACTGACCGTCCTACTCCTGGGGGTTGGCCCTATGCCCCAGGGGTTGCTCATTTAAATGACAGTACCTTGCAAGATGGCCCACCTGGTGGCAGCGGCGGCAGATAGGTCGTCCGTCCCGATGAAAACGATCGTCGTCTCTACCTCTGGTCGACTGAACCCTCCTCTGTCGCTGCCAGGGGACATCCTCCGGTCTGGAAGCCAGCTGGATCTTCTCCTTGGGGGCCTCCTGCAGGGATTGGACGGTCCGGGCTAGGGCAGCAACGCTCTTGGTCAGCTCCTGCATCTGGAGGCGCTGTCCTGCAGGGGAATCATCTTCCAGGGTCTGGGCATCGGCCTCAGCGGAGACGGTTGCTTCTGGTGCCACCTCCTGGTGGTACGTGAGGGCTTGATGCCTGGGAAGTACGGCACGGCTGGGCTGTCGCTCTGGCAGCGCCTGGATGGCTTTGTCTTTGAATTGCGCAAAAGTCAGGTCTGGATTCTGCATGGCCAGGAAGTGTAGCTGGGCCCTTTGGTGACTGCACAGGAGCCCCTCGATGAACCACTCTTTCAGGAGTTTATCTTCATCTTGCATGCTGTTTGGGTCACTCTGCTTGATGGCCCGCAGTGCCTCCTGGAGATTAAGGGCATAGTCCCATAAGCTATCCTGCGGCCTCTGCTTGCACCCATAGAACGTCAATTTAATTTCCATAGCGGTGCGGGTGTCAAAGGTGGCTTTGAGCTTTGCAAAGACCTGCTGTGCAGTTCTCTTATCTGCGGCGGGCCAGGACTTCACTTCTCTCAGAGCCGCTCCAAAGAGTTGGCCGGTTATCCTATGGACTTTCTGAGGCTCCGTCAAGGGATAAAACTCGAGCAGGCTACAAATCCCTTCTTTAAAGTCAGTTAATGTATGGGATTCTCCAGAGTATCGCGGGAGCCAGGCTGCTCCGGGTAGGTACGGCATGGAGAAGGGCATGATGGCTGCTGTAGCCGCGGCGGTATCCGGCGGGCTGATGGGGGCGGCAAGCTCTGCGGCATCCGGCGGTGATACAAGGCCCGCAGCTGCGTCTACTGCGGGGCCTGGAGGTGCCCCTGCGGCTGTGGCCGCCGCCTCCGCTTCTCCCGAATCAGACATGGCCGCTCCTCCCCTCTGCTATCCTGGTGGAAGTCGGGGTTCCTCTTCCGGAGTCGGCACCTCACAGCGTCTCCTCGCTCCGCGCTCTTTTCGGTCGACTCCGCCCACGAAACTATGGTGGATTTTGGCGGAAACTTTTGGCGGCAAGCAACAATACACAGTCTTTGCAATAAATCACGGTTCAAGCACAATTCAGACACAGTTCCAAGGCACACATGACCTGACTCTTCAGGCTTAAGTAGATCCTGTTCGTGACGCCAAGTTGGAGCGCCCCCAGATGCAGGGCCGTGGGGTACTCGGTACCGGGCCTCTCTGTCTCGGTCCTGGGGTTGTCACGGTGGCTAGACCCGGTCTGTCACCCTGCTAAGGGGCGTCCAATGAAAGGTGTGATGGTGGTGCGTGGTGCAAGGCGCGATGAATAACGAGGAAACAGGGTTGCAGTCTCTTTACCGACGGCTTCAGGATCCGCAATCCAGAGCACTGCTAACAGGGCTGGCTGAGACCGGCCGGTCCGAAGGCACATCCAGAGTTCCCTTTACAGGTGGAAATCAGTGCCTACCTTCTAGCGCCTGTGTGTTGTAGTACCTCCCTGCTGAGCACCACGGGATAGTCCTCACAACTGTTGTGTCTGTTTCTGATGTTCTTTCTCTCTCCGTCCCCCAGATGATATGACTAGGACGCACCCGTATGACGGGGTAGGCCTGGAGTTATTCTGGGACCCTAGAGACGCCCCTCTCCCACAATTGCCTCCGTTGTCTTCGTTAGGTGAAAAAGGGTGAGACAACCAACCTGAAGTTAACTGTCCTGCCGTAGTTCGAAGTAATGCGTAGAGTCTGTTACTTCCTCGGTGCCCCGGCCACTGGCTATGCGCCTCAGTAGGATGTTGCCACGATCTTAAGGCATGACTCCTACTGGTTCTATTCTCCTTTGTACTGTGATCTCGCTTCTCACTTCTCCACAATAAACCTCGCTTCGTGTCCTTTCTAAGAAGCCTGCCATTATATCACTCAAGCACGGCTCCGTAACGATCTGTCCTTTTCGCTAGGCCGCTGTCAGGATCCCACCCCTGACAGGTCCTCTCCCGAACTCTCTCGGGCTGCTTTCTCCCTAACTTCCTGTCCAACCCCCAGTTTTACCAGAGCGTGAGGAGTGGCCTACTACATAGAACCACTCCCCCTGGTGGCCGGAGTGTGAAGTGTAGTGTGTGTGTGATACCTGGTCAGGTGAACTCCTTTAGTGCAATCAGACGTAACATCACTCCCCTTAGCGGCAGAGCGACATCACTGCAACGACCAGGACTCTGGGGCGCTGCATCCGCACACAACTATAATAATACACTCCCATAATCGTGACTTACTTCTAACAGGTAAACCCTGGCCTGTATATATGTCTGAGTTATTGTATGCATTCTATTACATTGCAACATATCAATATGGGTCCCCACAAGAATAAGTAAAAACCTATACAAATATGAATACACTTTCTGTTTGGATCACTGGTGGATTCTACATATATGTCCTCAACTGGGACTACACGAACGGGTCCTATGTATGTATACATGGGCTTATAGTTAGAAGTATGTTTACTTGCAATAATCTCCATCCATGATGTCATATGTATCTCTACTTGCGTTCTTTACTCCATAACGATTTTAAATGTAGGAACATGTATTCGTATGTAGTATCTCAGATTAGGAAGGTCCCACGTGGTACCCTTAGTCACTTTTCCGGTTGGGTTTTCCATCATTTCAATTTTAGTACTTCACGTATATTTTTTTATATGCTTTTTTATGATTTACATAACACAATATATGTTTTTGTGTTTATTTCCATAACAGATTTGGCTTGAAAAAGGCATGTGAGTGCATGCACAGTAACAGCTATCGGATCACAGCTATCAACACCGATAGCTGCTACTGCGCAGGCACGGTTGGTCACCATTTTCAAATTTTTTTTTCCCTGACTGGATAACATAAAAAAAATGTATTATTGCCACACTAACCATGTGATTATGCTGCAGCGCAGGTGCCACGGCCATCACCTTCCTTGGAATAAACAGATCCTCAGAGATATTTGTATTGTCCCCTTATCTATATATATAAGAGGCATCGTGATTACTCGCTAATCCCGCCCCCTGCACAGTAGATCCGCCCCCCTACATCACCACACACAATCCCGCCCCCCCACCACATTACCACACACAATCCCGCCCCCCACCACATTACCACACACAATCCCGCCCCCGACCACATTACCACACATAATCCCGCCCCCCACCACGTTACCACACACAATCCCGCCCCCCACCACATTACCACACATAATCCCGCCCCCCACCACATTACCACACACAATCCCGCCCCCCACCACATTACCACACACAATCCCGCCCCCCACCACATTACCACACATAATCCCGCCCCCCACCACATTACCACACATAATCCCGCCCCCCCACCACATTACCACACATAATCCTACCTCCTCACCACATTACCACACATAATCCCGCCCCCCACCACATTACCACACATAATCCCGCCCCCCACCACATTACCACACATAATCCCGCCCCCCCACAATATTACCACACATAATCCCGCCCCCCACATTACCATATGAGGCTCCGTCCTCACACATTACCACATGAGGCTCCGTACCCACACATTACCACATGAGGCTCCGTCCACACACATTACCACACGAGGCTCTGTCCCCACACATTACCATACGAGGCTCCATCCTCACATTACCACACGAGGCTCCGTCCCCACACATTACTACACGAGGCTGCGTCCCCACACATCACCACACGAGGCTCTGTCCCCACACATTACCATACGAGGCTCCGTCCTCAAACATTACCACATGAGGCTGCGTCCCCACACATTACCATACGAGGCTCCGTCCTCACACATTACCACACGAGGCTCTGTCCCCACACATTACCATACGAGGCTCCATCCTCACATTACCACACGAGGCTCCGTCCCCACACATTACTACACGAGGCTGCGTCCCCACACATCACCACACGAGGCTCTGTCCCCACACATTACCATACGAGGCTCCGTCCTCAAACATTACCACATGAGGCTGCGTCCCCACACATTACCATACGAGGCTCCGTCCTCACACATTACCACACGAGGCTCTGTCCCCACACATTACCACACGAGGCTCCGTCCCCACACATTACTATACGAGGCTGCGTCCCCACACATCACTACACGAGGCTCTGTCCCCACACATTACCATATGAGGCTCCGTCCTCACACATTACCACACGAGGCTCTGTCCCCACACATTACCACACAAGGCTCCGTCCCCCCACATTAGCACACAAGGCTCCGTCCCCACACATTACCACACGAGGCTCTGTCCCCACACATTACCACACGAGGCTCTGTCCCCACACATTACCATACGAGGCTCCGTCCCTCCACATTACCACATGAGGCTCCGTCCCCACACATTACCACACGAGGTTCCGTCCTCACACATTACCACATGAATCCAGTTTGCTATTGATTTTACACTGTGAATAAAATGTATTAGTATTATTCTGATTTTTAATTATTATTATTGTTATTAACTTCATTTTAAGTTAATTTACCACCTGCGTAAGCGCTATTGAATGTTGTCATTATTTACTTTAGTTTTATCACTAGCAGCTTTAATTAGATAGCAATGAGCATGCCGAGCGTTAGCTGGCTGGAAACAGCTAGTATACTTATACAGGGTTATTAGATCGTCCCTCAGTCGTCTTTTTTCTAGACTAAATAATCCTAATTTTGCTAATCTCTTTGGGTATTGTAGTTGCCCCATCCCCTTTATTAATTTTGTTGCCCTCCTTTGTACTCGCTCTAGTTCCATTATATCCTTCCTGAGCTCTGGTGCCCAAAACTGTACACAGTACTCCATGTGCTGTCTAAACAGGGATTTGTACAGAGGCAGTATTATGCTCTCATCATGTGTATCCAGACCTCTTTTAATGCACCCTATAATCCTGTTTGCCTTGGCAGCCGCTGCCTGGTACTGGCTGCTCCAGGTAAGTTTATCATTAACTAGGATCCCCAAGTCCTCCTCCATGTCACATTTACCCAGTGGTTTCCCGTTCAGTGTGCAATGGTGACATTGATTCCTTCTGCCACCTCTCAGCCCCAGTTTCTAACTTATCCAAATACATCTGTAGCAGAATACTATCTTCTCTTGTATTGACTGCTTTACATAGTTCTGTAGCATCTGCAAATATCGATATTTTACTGTGTAAACCTTCTACCAGATCGTTAATAAATATGTTGAGGAGATTAGGTCCCAACACTGACCCCCTGCGGTACCCCACTGGTCACAGCGACCCAGTTAGAGAATATACCATTAATAACCACCCTCTTCTTTCTATCACTAAGCCAGTTACTTACCCATTTACACACATTTTCCCCCAGACCCAGCATTCTCATTTTGTGTACCAACTAGTGTTGAGCATTCCGATACCGCAAGTATCGGGTATCGGCCGATATTTGCTGTATCGGAATTCCGATACCGAGTTCCGATATTTTTGTGATATCGGAAATCGGAATTGGAAGTTCCCAGTGTATGGTTCCCAGGGTCTGGAGGAGAGGAGACTCTCCTTCAGGCCCTGGGATCCATATTCATGTAAAAAATAAAGAATTAAAATAAAAAATAAGGATATACTCACCCCTCCGGCGGCCCCTGGACCTTAGCGATGTAACCGGCAGCCTCTGTTCCTAAGAATGCAGTGAGTTTAGGACCTGCAATGACGTCTCGGCTTGTGAATGGCCACGTGAGCGGTCACATGAGCGGTCACGCGACCAATCACAAGCCGCGACGTCATCGAAGGTCCCTCACTCCTCATTCTTAAGAACAGAGGCTGCCGGTTACATCGCTAAGGTCCAGGGGCCGCCGGAGGGGTGAGTATATCCATATTTTTTATTTTAATTCTTTATTTTTTACATGAATATGGATCCCAGGGCCTGAAGGAGAGTTTCCTCTCCTTCAGACCCTGGGAACCATCCAGGATAGCTTCCGATACTTGTGTCCCATTGACTTGCATTGGTATTGGGTATCGGTATCGGCGATATCCGATATTTTTTGGATATCGGCCGATCCCATCTGATACCGATACCTTTGAGTATCGGAAGGTATCGCTCAACACTAGTACCAACCTCTTGTGTGGCACGGTATCAAACGCTTTGGAAAAATCAAGATATACCACGCACAATGACTCACCTTGGTCCAGTCTATAGCTTACCTCTTCATAAAAACTGATTAGATTGGTTTGACAGGAGCGATTCCTCATAAACCCATGCTGATATGGAGTTAAACAGTTATTCTCATTGAGATAATCCAGAATAACATCCCTCAGAAACCCTTCAAATATTTTACCAACAATAGAGGTTAGACTTACTGGCCTATAATTTCCAGGTTCACTTTTAGAGCCCTTTTTGAATATTGGTACCACATTTGCTATGCGCCAGTCCAGTGGAACAGACCCTGTCGCTATAGAGTCCCTAAATATAAGAAATAATGGTTTGTCTATTACATTACTTAGTACTCATGGGTGTATGCCATCCGGACCCGGAGATTTACTTATTTTAATCTTATTTAGCCGGTTAAAATAGATAAATCTCCGGGTCCGGATGACATACACATACAAGTACTAAGAGAACTAAGTAATGTAACAGACAAACCATTATTTCTTATATTTAGGGACTCTATAGCGATGGGGTCTGTTCCACAGGACTAGCATCAAAGAAAATAGTAGGGCCGCACCCTATAATCACATCGTCTCTATGGACATAAGGGCGCACATCCTCACCAGGGGGTCCATCCCAGATAAAAAGTCCAAATCCAAGCTGAAGAAAGGGACAGCGCCACAGCGGATAGTGAAAAAGCAGCTCACATTTTATTCTGCCTCCTGCGGCAACGTTTCGGTCAGAAGACCTTTGTCAAGCACAGTACAAAACATTCCAACCACCATTATATACCCTTAGGCCCAGCTCATTAATTAACCATCTACCAATAGGGATACCATATAAACATAGAAAAAAACACATAACAATATAATTCACATATATACATATAAGAACAATTACATATGAGTAGCAATCATTACAACACCCCATCTAACATAGACCAACTAACCCCGATCCCTCTTTTGCATACATTCTAACCCAAGAAAACAGAGATAAATTCCTGGCACCTAAAATATAAACATACCGTGTCCCACCTATCAGAACAGTGCATTAGCGGTTGTCATGGTATTCAGCCACTCCCATAGGCGTGTTCATAGAAGATATAGCCCAATCAAATCTCTAAATCATATATCATATGACCGCACTGACCCCAGCATGCAATGCGCATCATTACGTAGGTCCAGATACTAAATACGCCCATAGTCCAAACGATATTCTCAACTGTGCATGTCCCAAGCCGGACCCCACCCATAGAGATCAAAGTCCGGCATATTAGAGCGCATGTCTATAGTGCCCAGAGATCAGGGAACACCAGTACGCATGTCCAAATATCCAATCAGTGTCCACATAAGGAAAGCCGATCACTAACGCGCATGTCCGAAGATCTCCTTCAGCGCTCCTATATTCTGCGCCTGCACACAACAGTGTCCGCACAAGGAAAAACCAATCATTAATGCGCATGACCGAAGATCTCCTTCAGCGCTCCTGTGTTCTGCGCCTGCACAAAACAGAACGCCAGTGCGCATGTCTGGAATCCCACTCCGTATCGACACAAAGAAGGCAGAGCAATAATGCGCATATCTAAGAATCTCCTTCAGCGTTCATATATGTGATAGGACAATAGTGCGCATATCTGGAAACCACCTCCAGCACTATTTCTTCATGTGTGCCATCAATGTTCCAACCATTATACTGGGACCTGTAACGAAAAACCACCTACATGGAGGGAAAAAAACCCTTCCTAATAATATAATGTGAGAAATATCACAATACTAAGATAGTAAATCACATAAAAAACGCAGCATGTTCATTAATTTTGCGGATTTCCCAATATATTATTGCATTGGGAACCTCTGGAAAAAACGCAAAAAATCCGCAAAAAAACACGAGAAAAATGCGAAAAAAACGCATGCGGATTTCTTGCAGAAAATGTCCGGTTTTGTTCAGGAAATTTCTGCAAGAAATCCTGATGTGTGCACATAGCCTAAAAGTGAACCTGTAAATTATAGGCCAGTATGTCTTACATCTATTGTTGGTAAAATATTTGAAGGGTTTCTGAGGGATGTTATTCTGGATTATCTCAATGAGAATAACTATTTAAGTACATATCAGCATGGGTTTCAGTAGGTGGGTCATCAGTAGGTTACTGTGCACAATCCTGTTGACAAGGTCCACTTGTTTCAATGAAAAAAAAGGGATGAGAGAAAAGATGATGTAACTAAAAAGCAACCAAAATGACACCAGAGAAAAAGTCAGTCTGTTTCTCAGATGGCAACCCTCACATTGATGTGTGACTGTAGCCCTAGGCACCTGTCCATAGTGAAGAGTCCAACATCTGCTAAACACCTGCGTTTTTTCTTCTTTTTCTTTTTAGACTGGTCTGTGGAGTCCGATGTGAAATCTGTTTTTGGCTTTTCAAGTTCTTGGTCCCAGTTGTTCTCATTTTCCCTTTCTTCTAATGGATTCGTTTGCTCGGTGTCCACAGTCTTAATTTTGGTTTCTTTGTCTTCTGGGATTGTTTGGCTCAGAATTTCTGCTTCTGACTCTTCCTCATCTTCTTCATCCTCCCCAGATTCATCATCTGATTCACTACACACATGGGTCTCCACTTTCATTGTGTAAGACAATACTTAGGCTGTAAAATAAACAGATGTTACCAGGGCTGCCACCAGGAATTTCAGGGCTCCATATTTGCAAAATTTTCGGGCCCCCCTAGAGACTCCACCCCAGCTGTGCCTCCACCCCTCAAACCTTCCAAAGTCCCACTGCCCAATCTTGGAAAAACTCAACTTCTGCACCACGTCTTGACCAATCACACAGTAACAGTTCCCATCGAACACCATATCACACATATAGCCATCAGCTTTTGTTTTGCCAAAAAGATTTTTCAATCCCCACCACGACAAGGTAGACCCTACTCTACACTAACCTATCCACAATTTGTTAATATATGCAGTACTCTTTTCAGGTATATATTTATTTATTTTTCTTTAAGGGAATGTGTCACATGCATTTTTTTTAAATGACCAATAAGACCACATACAAGGGACAAATACCAGCACACCATGACCGGACCACATATTACCACCACATAGTGACCGAACAATACCACATACAAGGGACAAATAGAGCCACACCATAACCAGATAACATATTACAACCACATAGTGACCAGATACTACAATACTGATCATTAATAAATAACCACAATACTAATATTACCAGAAGTGCCATTATACACAGGAGCGCTTTACATAGTATACAGTGTATAGTGTAAGTGTACTGGTAAAACAGGAACTTGTCAGTGACTGTCAGGAAAACCGCACTGCTCTTGCTCACTGAGCCAGTGCGCATGTCCTGAGTTGAACAAACTATTCTCAAAGATACCTGTGGAGCGGGGGCGGCAGCGGTGGAGATGCATGCTTCAGGCAAACAGGACCTGAAGAACGTGACTGCTGGGGGAGTGTCTAGGGGCGGAGACAAGCCCCGGCACTCCGGAGACCGGTGCTTGGGCTAGAGATGCCCAGAGAGTAGTCGGACAGACATGGGTCTAAACCAGGAGATGGCACGGTACAGGAGAGGCAAGACAGGGATGAGGTCAGTCACAAAGCAAAGTCTGGAAACCAGAGATAGCAGCACAGTACAGGCAGGAGCAACGGAACGGAAGGTCAAAGACAGGCAAAGGTCATAACAGAGAGGCAAAACAAGTAGAGTCAGGCAGAAATATCAGAAACAGGAACGGACTGGGTCATACACAAGCAAGCATACACAGGCAGACAGTATCCACAGATACACATGGGTAAGGAACTAAGCCGAGGTCAAAAGTATCACTGACAAGGGACAGAGCCCAATAGAGGCTATTTAGAGCCCTCCCAGAACCAGAGAGAGGTCAAAAGCATTAACCCCTGCAGCACAAAATCAGAACTCACATACAGACTATAACAGTGACATTATGCACAGGAGCTCTGTATATAGTGTCAGTGTACAGGTAATAAATGGATCAACAGTGAAATTATACACAGGAGCTCTGTATATAGTGTACAGGTAATACAGTGATCAGCAGTGATCTTATAGACAGGAGATCTGTACATAGTATTGAGTGATAGTGTAAGTGTACAGGTAATACATTGACTCATCAGTGACATTATACACAGGAGCTCTGTATATTGTGTCAGTGTACAGGTAATACATATATCAACAGGGACATTGTACACAGGAGCTCTATGTATAGTGTCTGTATACAGGTAATACAGTGATCACCGGTGTCATTATGCACAGCAGCTCTGTATATAGTGTCAGTGTACAGGTAATGCAGAGATCACCAGTAACATTATACACAGGAGCTCTGTATATAGTATACAGATAACACAGGGATAACCAGTGACAGGAGCTCTGTATACAGTGTATAGTGTAAGTGTACAGGTAACACACTGATTCTGCACTGACGTCTCTAGTTGAAGCCTTTCATCTTCGCTTTTCTTCTTTATCCAGCACAGACTGCCATCACTTCTTCCAACCAGGACTTGTCTCTGCATAAAATAATGCACAGTAACCGTATATACTCGTGTATAAGCCAAGATTTTCAGCACATTTTTTTGTGCTGAAAATGCCAAACTCGGCTTATACACGAGTCATTGCTGCTAAGGGAGGGGGGGTGGGGAAGCAGAAGACATCATACTCACCCTCCTGGTGTAATCACTACATATCAGTCCCTGCATCTCGGGCGCTGGCATCTCTTTTCCCGTCTTCCTTCCTGTGCTGAGCAGTCACATGGTACCACTCATTAAAGTAATGAATATGCACGCGCCTCCACTCCCATAGGCATGGAGCGCATATTCATTACTTTAATGAGTGGTATCACTGACCGCTCAGCACAGGAAGGAAGACAGGAAGAGAGATGCCGGCGCCCGAAATGCAGGGACTGATATGCAGCGCTAGGAGCGTGAGTAGGACTGGGGGAGGGTGAGCCATTCGATATTCACCTGTCCCCGTTCCCTCCGCCGCGCTGTGTCTTCCGGGTCCTCTGGCTGTGATGTTCAGGTCAGAGGGCGCAATGACATGGATAGTGCGCGCCCTCTGCCTGAACAGTCACTGCAGAGAGCCGGCGACGCTGAGGAGCAGCGGACAGCGACAAGAGGTGAGTATGTCATTTTTTTTTTTAATCACAGCAGCATTATATGGGGCATATTTTAATATGGAGCATCTTATGGGGCCATCATTAACCTTTGTGCAGCGTTATATGGGGCATATTTTAATATGGAACATCTTATGGGGCCATCATTAACCTTTTTGCAGCATTATATGGGGCATATTTTAATATGGAGCATCTTATGGGGCCATCATTAACCTTTATGCAGCATTATATGGATATATTTTAATATGGTCCATCTTAAGGCCATCATTAACCTTTATGGAGCATTATATGGGGCATATTTTAATATGGAGCATCTTATGGGGCCATCATTAAACTTTATGGAGCATTATATGGAGCATATTTTAGTATGGAGCATCTTAAGGGGCCATCATTAACCTTTATGCAGCATTATATGGGGCATATTTTTGTATGGAGCATCTTATGGGACCCATCATGAAGTTTATGGAGCATCTTATGGGGCCCATCATGAAGTTTATGGAGCATTATATGGGGTGTATTTTGTATGGAGCATCTTATGGGGCTCCTGATTTAAAATGGATATTCAAAAACATTTAACCTACTGATGTCTCAATTAATACTACTTTTATTGGTATACATTTTTATTTTTGAAATTTATCAGTAGGTGCTGCATTTCCCACCCTAGGCTTATACTTTTTTGTGGCAAAATTAGGTGCCTCGGCTTATACTCGGATCGGGTTATACTTGAGTATATACGGTATCTAGAGCACTGCTCCCAGAGCACATTCCCAAATTTTTCCCCAGCTTCTACTCTGCACCAGGCGAAGAAAAAAAAGCAACATAGTGCCACCCAGCATAGTAACCAGACCTCCCCCTCACTGAAAACATTAGCCTCAAATATAAAATACATCAGAGCAGTAATAATATCCCTTAATTAGCCTATGCAGTAATAATGTCCCACACCCTGGCCCCAATGTGTCTCATTCCTGGCCCCCATGTGTCTTATTCCTGGCCCCATGTGTCTCATTCCTGGCTCCCATGTGTCTCATTCCTGGCCCCCATGCGTCTTCAGCCTGGCTCCATATGTTCTCCTATCCTGGCCCAATATATCTCCATCCTGCCCCCATATGATCTCCCATCCTGGACCCATGTGTCTCCATCCTACAACCATATATTCTTCCATGCGGCCCCATTTGTCTTCATCCTGCCCCCATATGTTCTTCCTCCTGGCCCCATGTATCTACATCCTGTCCCCTGTTATTAACACCACGCTGGAGTCCTGCTCTGACAGGCAGGGTCTTCGGTGTGTCACTTCACTCACCTGCGCTGCGGTCGGTTCCTCTCTTCCCCATGCTTTGCATACTCTCAGCAGATCTTCCAGCCTTCCAGCCATGTCCTTAGGGCATGTGCTTGCGCTCTTGCCCTCTTAAAGGGCTCTCAAAGGGCTAGCGCATGCACTTGCTATTTCCTCCCCCGCAAATGGCATTATGTATATATTGCTTCTTCCCCACTGGGGAACCTTCCTGTTTTGCAGTCTATATTGTGTAAGGTTGCACACCAGTCCTTTGTGCACTCTTGTGCAAATCCTGCCTGCTGCACTCTGGTGCAGATCCTGCCTGCTGCACTCTGGTGCAAATCCTGCCTGCTGCACTCTGGTGAAAATCCTGCCTGCTGCACTCTGGTGAAAATCCTGCCTGCTGCACTCTGATGCAGACCCTGCCTGCTGCACTCTGATGCAGACTCTGCCTGCTGCACTCTGGTGTAAAGTTGCACACCAGTCCTTTGTGCACTCTTGTGCAAATCCTGCCTGCTGCACTCTGGTCAGATCTTGCCTGCTGCACTCTAGTGCAAATCCTGCCTGCTGCACTCTGATGCAAATCCTGCCTGCTGCACTCTGGTGCAAATCCTGCCTGCTGCACTCTGGTGAACATTCTGCCTCCTGCACTCTGATGCAGACCCTGCCTGCTGCACTCTGTTTCAGGTTCTGCCTGTTGCACTCTGATAAGAACTCTGCCTACTGCACTCTGATACAAGCTCTGCCTGCTGCTCCATCAAGTCTGTCCTTCTGGGTCCAGCTGCTGCGCGACCGTTGGTCTGTCCTGGAGTGGCACCTGGCATTCATCGGGAGCCAAGTCTAACCTCACCATCAGAGGCTCTAGTGAACAGTCCGATGCTTGCTTAGTCACGCCCCTCCAGGCTCTCCACCGTCCGTGGCACAGTGGTTCCACAAACCAAGTTTGTGACAGTTTGTTCAGGTCATGGATCTCGCTGGACCCCGGATCCTGCCTGTTCGGACCATGTTCGAGGAGCTCTGCCAACAGAAAGATGTGCAGGAGGAGCTGTCCTTCCACTTGCAGTCCCTGACTACCAAGTTGGAGGCCTTAAACATATCTCTAGTGTTCCCGCATGTTGAATAAGCCATGTCTTTCCTGGAGACTTCTCAGACTGTCTGCTTAGTTCAAGATCCAGGCCCGCGTCTCGCAGCTCCACCACGCTTTGAAGGCAATCCGAAGATCTGCCGTGGGTTCATCAATCAGTGCGCTACATTTTGAAATTCTGTCTCACCACTTCCCATTGGACTGAGCAAAGGTGGCATTACTTATGTCGCACCTTGGAGGCGAGGCCCTGGCATGGTTGAACCCATTATGGGAGAGGGAGGATCCGATTATCTCCAATTTGCTTGCATTCTTGGAGGTTTTTCGCAAAGTATTCGATGAACCCGGCGAACCACTTCTTCAGCTTGTGCACTTCTCCATTTACGTCAGTCCAATTCATCTGTGGGACAATATGCTTTACACTTCCGCACTCTGGTGTCCAAACTCGGATGGAATAACAAAGGAAAGGCTTTCCGGAGACATTAAGGATGAGCTAGCCGGTCGAGACCTACCAACTACTCTCGACGACCTAGAATCATAGACTCATAGAATGATAGAATAATAAAGTTGGAAGGGACCTCCTGGGTCATCTGGTCCAACCCCCTGCTCAAAGTAGGATTCACTAAATCATCCCAGACAGATGTCTGTCTAGCCTCTGTTTGAAAACTTCCATGGAAGGAGAACTCACCACCTCTCGTGGCAGCCTGTTCCAGTCATTGATCACCCTGTCAAAAAGTTTTTTCTAATATCTAATCTGTGTCTCCTCCCATTCAGTTTCATCCCATTGCTTCTAGTCTTACCTTGTGCAAATGAGAATAAAGATGATCCTTCTACAATGTGACAGCCCTTGAGATATCTCCTGATCTCCCTCGCCATCCATATAGACTTTAGTTTCCGAAAGCGTGCCTGTGAGGTGGCATGTGAAAGAGGACTGCGGCGCCTGGCTCCGTCTTTTCAAAGTCCGCTGGTTCCTTCGCCCTCTCCTGTCGAGGCCTCACCTGAACCCATGCAGGTCGACCGCTTTGCCGTGCCAGTCAGCGACAGAGGGATCGCCACACTAAAGGCCAGAGCCTGTATTGTGGAGACATGGGTCACTCCATTCGAGCCTGTCCGGTAAAGCCAGCATCTAGGGTCGGTAGACGGAAAAGGCATCCCTGACCCTTTCTGTAGCCGTGACAACCGGTGAATCCCGGTTTATTGAGTCAGTGAATTTGGATTCCGAGGCAGCAGGAAATTTTATCCTCCAGGCTGTAGTGGATCGGTTCCAACTCCCAGTTTGTCTGCTCCAAAACCCTCTGGCTATAACATCCGTCGATGGGAGAACTCTTTGGGAGATGGTTCGTCTGGCTACTGAGCCGCTTGAGGTCTGCATTGGGATGCTTCATACTGAGAGGATAGTCTTCTATGTTTTTTTCCCACATGTCTCACGCCTTTCTCTTAGGTCTACCATGGCTACAACAGCACAAATCTGTGTTGGACTGGAGAATTGGAGAGGTGCTCCGCTGGGGACATTCCTGTCATGAGAAGTGTCTGGCTCCAATACGTCCGGTTAAGGCTTCATCTTCTCCAGCATCCCTGCCCGGTATGCCGTAGGCCTATTGGTCCATTGCAATTTATTTGATAAAAAGGAAGCAGACTTTGCCGCCCCACAGGCCGTATGACTGCCCTATCGACTTGATTCCCAGATCTACACCCCCTAGAGGTCGAATTTACCCTCTGTCCCCAGCTGAGACTCAAGCTATGTCGGACTACATTCAAGAAAATTTGGCCACAGGGTTCATTCAGAAGTTCTCCTCCCCTCCTGGTGCCAGGTTTTTCTTAATTAAAAAGAAAGATGGATCACTCCGATCCTGTATAGATTACCAGGGTCTCAACCACATCACGTTGAAAAATAAATACCCTATCTCACTGATCCCCGAGTTGTTTGACCGAATTAGATTTAAGAGCTGCCTACAATCTAATCCGCATTCGCCAGGGAGACGAATGGAAGATGGCTTTTAACACCAGGGATGGACATTATGAATACTGAGTGATGACCTTCGGTCTCAGTAATGCACCGGCAGTTTTTCAAGAGTTCGTCAATGGACCTGCTTTTTTCCTGGACCTGCTTTATTTCTGCGTTGTTGTGTATCTGGACAATATTTTGATATTTTCCACGGATCTGGCCTCCCACAGACGAGCAGTTTGGCAAGTTCTTCAGCGTCTTAGGGAGAATCAACTCTACGCTAAGTATGGGAAATGCGTTTTTGAACAGTCCGGCCTTCCCTTCTTGGTTTACATTATGTCAGATACCGGACTCAGGATGGATCCTGAGAAAGTCTCTTCCATTCTTAAATGGCTGCTGCCCGTTGGAGTCAAAGCAATACAGAGATTCCTTGGCTTTGCTATTATCGACAATTCATTCCTCATTTCTCCACTCTGACCACCCCCATCTCTGCTATGACCCAAAAAGGAGCCGATCCAAAGAACTGGTCCTCCGAGGCTGAGGAAGCCTTACATTCTCTTAAACGGTCCTTCTCCACCGCTCCCGTTCTGCATCGTCCGGATTTGAACAAACAGTTCTTCCTAAAGTTGGACGCATACTCGTTAGGGGCTGGAGCTGCGCTCACTAAGAAATCTTCCTTGGGTCACTGTGTGTCCTGTGGTTTCTTCTCTAAGGCCTTCTCCGCTTCTCCGCTCCAGAGTGTAACTACTCCATTGGTGACCGGGAGTTACTCGCCATTAAGATGGCTTTGGAGGAATGGCGATACCTACTGGAGGGCGCAGTCTATCCAGTGGTCATCTACACGGGCCATAAGAACCGGGCGTAACTACCAGTCCACCCAGGGACTTAATTCACACCAAGCCAGGTGGTCTTTGTTTTTTGCCCGCATTATTATTATTATTGCATTTCAGGTCCGGTGACAAGAATGTCAGAGCCGATGCCCTCTCTCACTCATTTCTGTCCTGGGACCAAGAGGAGGATCCTCAATTTATCATAGAATCATCCTAGATGGTTACTGTCGCTCCAGTCAGCCTGTCGCAAATTCCCCCCAGGAAAAACCCTTGTGGCTGAATCCGAAAAGGAGTGAGTTTTGTCATGGGGCCACTCATCCAAGGTGGCTGGTCACGCGGGACAAAGGAAGACACTACAATTGATCTCTCGACACTACTCGCCATCCATGAGGAGGGAGATCTGTGCTTACATGGCTGCCTGTCCGATTTGTGCTTACAATAAAGTCCCCAGACGACTTCCTACTGGTTCTCTCCTGTCGTTACCCATGCCATCTTGTCCATGGCAACACATAGCAATGGACTTAATTACGGATTTGCCAGTATCCGAGGGTTGCACCGTCATCTGGGTAGTCGTGGATTGCTTCTCCAAAATGGCGCATTTTACCTTATTGTCTGCTCTTCCGTCCGATCCTGAACTGGCTGACGGCTTCATCAAACATATTTTCCGCCTGCATGGATTTCCTCGTCACATTGTGTCCGATCGAGGTTCACAGTTCACTTTCAGATTCTGGTGAGCTCTCTGTATACATCTGGATATCGTCTTGGATTTCTCCTCAGCCTATTATTCTCAGTCCAATGGGCAAGTGGATCGTGTCAACCAGATCCCGAGCAACTACCTACCTGTGTCAATGCCCACCACAATGATTGGGTGAAATTACTTCCCTGGGCTGCGTTCTCATACAACAATCACGTTGGTGAAGCCTCGGCAGAGTCTCCTTTCTACATTGTGTTTGGTCAGCAACCCGAGGTTCCCCTCCCAGTGACGGTTCCTTCTGATGTCCCTGTGGCAGATGTCCTCTCCAAGGATTTTGTAAAGTTGTGGGAGGATACCAAAGCCACTTTAGAAGGATCCTCCGCCTGTATGAAGAGACATGCAGACAAAAGGCACCTGGATCCTCCGTGCTTCCGCCCCGGCAACAAGGTATGGCTCTCGTCCAGGTACGTCTGGATGAATCTTCCCTCTTACAAGTTGGGTCCTCGGGCCTTTCAACAAGGTCTCCTATAAACTGAAGTTTATAGGAAGAACTCCTTCATTACAGATTCTGAATTCTTTCCATATATCTCTGCTGAAGCCAGTCATCCTGAGTCACTTCTTCAAGGATCCTAGTACCACGCCATGCCAACTGATGTTTTTAAAGTGGAGAACATCTTGGCCATGAAGAAGGTGAGAGGCAAGACCTTCTTCCTGGTAGACTGCAAAGGGTTTGGTCCCAAAGAGAGATCTTGGGAGCCTAGGGAGAACATTCACGCTCCGATTCTCCTCAGGAACTTCCTTGATGGCCTGTTGAGGAGGGAGCGTGAAGGTGGGTGAGTGAAGGGGGAGGTTACTGTTAGCAACACGCTGCAGTCCTGCTCTGACAGGCAGGGTCTTTGGTGTGTCACTTCACTCACCGGCGCAGCGGTCGGTTCTTCCCTTCCCCATACTTTGCATGCTCCCAGCAGAGCTTCCAGCCATGTCCTTAGGGCACGCGCAAGCACTCCCACCCTCTTAAAGGGCTAGGGTGTGCACTTGATATTTCCTCCCCAGCCAATAGCTGAGAGGCATTATGTATATATTGCTTCCTCTCTACTGGGGAGGTGCCTGAGCAACCTTCCTGTTTTGAAGTATATGTTGTGTAAGGTTGCACACCAGTCCCTGCTGCACTATGGTGCAAATCTTGCTTGCTGCACTCTGGTGCAGATCCTGCCTGCTGCACTCTGGTGCAAATCCTACCTGCTGCACTCTGGTGCAGATCCTGACTGCTGCACTCTGGTGCAGATACTGCCTGCTGCACTCAGATGCAGACCCTGCCTGCTGCACTCTGATACAAACTCTGCCTGCTGCACTCTGATACGAACTCTGCCTGCTGCACTCTGATACGATCTCTGCCTGCTGCACTCTGATACGATCTCTGCCTGCTGCACTCTGATACGAACTCTGTCTGCTGCACTCTGATACAAACTCTCCCTGCTGCTCCATCCAGTCTGTCCTTCTCGATCCAGCTGCTGCATGACCGTTGGTCTGTCCTGGAGTGGCACCTGGCGTTCATTGGGAGCCAAGTCTAACCTCACCATCAGAGGCTCTAGTGAACAGTCCGGAGCTCGCTTAGTCACGCCCCTCCAGGCTCTCCGTGGTCCATAGCACAGTGGTTCCACAAACCACGTCCGTGACAAATGTGTCTCCATCATGCCCTCATATGTTCTCCCACCCTGTCTCCATATTGCGGTTTTCAGTACAAAAAAAGTAAAAAAAAGGTTTTTTTACCAGATCTTACCTGGCTGTGGTCCAGTGGAGCCCTCTTGCTCATCCATTTGAGGCGCGGACGTGCCAGCACATGGCAGTGAGGTCTTACGCTGGCAACATGCATGCCAACATCACTTGCCGGCCTCTGATTGGCTGGCAGCTGTCAACTATTGCCAAGCAGGAAGCCACGGGCTGCATCAGCCTAATCCTGCCCCTGGAGCCCGGTGAGCAGAGGAAAAAAAGGGAGAGCTTCTGCTCTCCAGGCCCCATACACTAGTCAGGGCAGTAATCCCCTGATAACAGCCCTGGACGTTATAATGAAAAAGCAAAATTATTGCAAAACTCCCACAGTCCTTCCCAGCACACAGTACCAAAACTATACGGGCAACTTTCCAAGATAAATCCTAGATATGGATGAACCGCTGCTGCACATCAATAGCTGCCACCATTATAGTCAGGGGCGGTCATACCATTGGTGCAACCTGCGAAGCCACACAGAGGCCCAATTGTGTCTGTGTCTGTGTCATCATCTTTTTCGCATCATAAAGTTGTAGACAGCCATCTTAGTAACCTAAGGCTGCAGAATTTTGATCATATTTATTTTGGCTCTACAGTAAAAAGATAAATTAGGATGCCCTGCAGCTACTATACTACTGACAGTGCTCAATTATAGATGGAGTTGGGTATATCTGGAAGATTTACCCCAGAAACAAAATTCAAAAATGACATAACTTTACATTATATGCCCCATTCCAATACTGTCTCTCTGCACCAATTTTAGGGCTAATGTTCATTCTTGTGAACTGTATAAAAGCCAGTCTTGGGTGATTTATTCAGTTAAAGAGGATCTTTCATTACATTTTATATTGTAATCTGCAAATTGGATATATAACATAAAATATAACTTTTAATATAATGAATTTAAAGGAGAAAGACAACCACAAACACCATACACATGAAAACATGTTCTCTGAGTACACTTTATGATTGGCAGGTACCAAGATAAGGGTATCTATCAACAGAGGTTGGCACCCTAGATATATACAGTGCCTTGCAAAAGTATTCGGCCCCCTGGAACTTTCCAACCTTTTCCCACATATCATGCATCAAAAAATAAGGATACCAAATGTACATTTTTGGTGAAGAATCAACAAGTGGAACACAATTGTGAAGTTTAACGAAATGTATTGGTTATTTTAAATGTTTGTGGAAATTAATAAACTCAAAAGTGGGGCGTGCAATATTATTCGGCCCCTTAACCGGCCCCTTAACTTTCAGTGCAGCAAACTCACTCCAGAAGTTCATTGTGGATGATCCAATGTTGTCCTAAATGCCTAATGATGATAAATATAATCCACCTGTGTGTATCAAGTCTCCGTATAAATGCACCTCCTCTGTGATAGTCTCAGGGTTCTGTTTGAAGCACAGAGAGTATCATGAAGACCAAGGAACACAACAGGCCGGTCCGTGATACTGTTGTGGAGAAGTTTAAAGCTGGATTTGGATACAAAATGATTTCCAAAACTTTAAACATCCCAAGGAGCACTGTGCAAGCGATCATATTGAAATGGAAGGAGTATCATACCACTGCAAATCAACCAAGACCCGGCTGACCCTCTAAACTTTCATCTCAAACAAGGAGAAGACTGATCAGAGATGCAGCCAAGAGGCCCATGATCACTCTGGATGAACTGCAGAGATCTACAGCTGAGGTGGGACAGTCTGTCCATAGGACAACAATCAGTCGTACACTGCACAAATCTGGCCTTTATGGAAGAGTGGCAAGAAGAAAGCCATTTCTCAAAGATATCCATAAAAAGTGTCGTTTAAAGTTTGCAACAAGCCACCTGGGAGACACACCAAACATGTGACAGAAGGTGCTCTGGTCAGATGAAACCAAAAATCAAACTTTTTGGCAACAATGCCAAACGAAATGTTTGGCATAAAGGCAACTGTTGTGATCCGCTTTTTGGGCTCCCCTAGTGGTGGCTGGTGGTACTGGAGACTTGTGTGTTCTTTTCTGCCTCAGCTCACCTGCTTCCATCAGTTTTGGGAGTTCCCTATTTAGCCTTGCTCTCCAGTCACTTCCTTGCCGGTCATCATTGTAACCTGAGTCTTTCAGTTGCATGTTCCTGCTACCAGTCTGCTGATCAGCTAAGTGGACTCTTGTCCTTTTTGTTTTGTATTTTTTGTCCAGTTTACAGTTTGTCATTTCCTGTTACTGGAAGCTCTTGTGGACTGAAATTGCCACTCCTGTGTCATGAGTTGACACAGGAGTCTTAAAGTAATTTCAGGATGGGTTTTTGAAAGGGTTTTTCAGCTGACCGTGAAGTCCTCTTTTGTATCCTTCCTCTATCTAGTAAGTGGACCTCGCTTTGCTAAATCTACCTTCATACTGTGTATGTCTTTTCCTCTGAACTCACCGTTAATATATGTGGGGGCTACTATCATCTTTGGGGAATTTCACTAGAGGTAAGCCAGGTCTGTTCCTTCCTCTTCCAGGCGTAGTTAGTTCTCCGGCTGGCGCGTGGCATCTAGGCAGCCGTAGGAATGCTTCCTGGCTACTGTTAGTTGTGTGGTAGATTTAGGTCACGGTCAGCTTGAGTTTCCATCACCCGAGGGCTAGTCTGTTATTTTGTGTTTCTGATGTTCCCATGCCATTGGGGAATCATGACAGTATGACCGGCCACTGTTAAAGTAATTGGCAGAAGAAAGGAGAGTAAAAGAAGTCTGTAGATTTTTTTTTTTTTTTCCTCACATGTTTGCTACTTAGTTGGCTCAGTTGTATTTCTGCTCTATTTACAGCCTTGCCTTTCTCTCCTTCTAATCCTTGAATGGCTCTGATCTCTCCGGTTTAAGGATGGACTCTCAGAGTTTGGCTGCAGGTTTAAATAATCTTGCTACGAAGGTTCAGAATTTACAAGATTATGTTATACGTACTCCTATTTCTGAACCTAAGATTCCTACACCAGAGGTATTTTCCGGAGATAGATCTCGGTTTCTGAATTTCAAATTTAATTGTAAATTATTCCTTTCTCTCAGACCTCACTCCTCTGGAGATCCTGTTCAGCAGGTTAAGATTGTGATTTCTTTGCTGCGAGGTGACTCTCAAAATTGGGCATTTTCATTGACACCAGGGGATCCTGCGTTGCTCAATGTGGATGCATTTTTTCTGGCTTTAGGGTTGCTGTATGAGGAACCTAATTTGGAGATTCAAGCTGAAAAAGCTTTAATAGCCCTGTCTCAAGGGCAAGATGAAGCTGAGATATACTGCCAAAAATTTCGTAAATGGTCTGTGCTTACTCAGTGGAATGAGTGTGCCCTAGCGGCAATTTTCAGAAAAGGCCTTTCTGATGCCGTTAAGGATGTCATGGTGGGGTTTCCTACGCCCACAGGCCTGAATGAGTCCATCACAATGGCGATTCAGATTGATCAGCGTTTGCGGGAGCGCAAACCCGTGCACCATTTGGCGGTATCTTCTGAAGGGACGCCAGAGAAAATGCAATGTGACAGAATTCTGTCAAGAAGCGAGCGGCAGAATTATAGGCGCAAAAATGGCTTGTGCTTCTACTGTGGTGATTCCGCGCATGTTATATCAGCATGCTCTAAACGTACTAGGAAGGTTGACAAGTCTGTTTCTATTGGCACTTTACAGTCTAAATTTCTTCTGTCTGTAACTCTGATTTGTTCATTATCAGTTATTACCGTGGATGCCTATGTGGACTCTGGCGCCGCTCTGAGTCTCATGGATTGGTCCTTCGCCAGGCGCTGTGGGTTTGATTTGGAGCCTCTGGAAGTTCCTATACCTCTGAAGGGTATTGATTCTACACCTCTGGCTTGTAATAGACCACAGTTCTGGACGCAAGTGACTATGCGTATGACTCCAGACCATCAGGAGATGATTCGCTTCCTCGTGTTGCATAATTTACATGATGTGTTAGTGCTTGGATTACCATGGTTGCAATCTCATAACCCAGTACTGGACTGGAAAACTATGTCTGTGTTAAGCTGGGGATGTCGGGGGGCTCATGGGGACATACCTTTGGTTTCTATCTCGTCATCTATTCCCTCTGAGGTTCCGGCATTTTTGTCGGATTTTGGGGATATTTTTGAAGAGCCTAAAATTGGTTCTCTCCCTCCCCACAGAGAGTGTGATTGCGCCATAGATCTGATTCCAGGCAGTAAATTTCCAAAGGGTCGTTTGTTTAACCTATCTGTACCTGAGCATGCCGCCATGCGAGAGTATGTTAAGGAGTCCCTGGAAAAGGGACATATTCGTCCTTCTTCATCACCTTTAGGAGCTGGGTTTTTCTTTGTCTCTAAAAAGGATGGCTCGCTGAGGCCTTGTATTGATTATCGACTCCTGTATAAAATTACTGTCAAATATCAGTATCCGTTGCCGCTGCTTACTGATTTGTTTGCTCGCATAAGGGGGGCTAAGTGGTTCTCCAAGATTGATCTCCGTGGGGCGTATAATTTGGTGCGAATTAAGCAAGGGGATGAGTGGAAAACCACATTTAATACGCCTGAGGGCCACTTTGAGTATTTAGTAATGCCTTTCGGCCTTTCTAATGCACCTTCAGTTTTTCAGTCCTTTATGCATGATATTTTCCGTGAATATCTGGATAAATTTATGATTGTGTATTTGGACGATATTTTGATTTTTTCTGAGGACTGGGAGTCTCATGTTCAGCAGGTCAGGAGGGTTTTTCAGGTCTTGCGGGAGAATTCTCTGTGTGTAAAGGGTTCTAAGTGTGTTTTTGGGGTTCAAAAGATTTCCTTTTTTGGGTACATTTTTTCCCCTTCTTCTGTTGAGATGGACCCTGTCAAGGTTCGGGCTATTTGTGACTGGACGCAGCCTACTTCTCTAAAGGGTCTTCAGAAGTTCTTGGGCTTTGCTAATTTTTATCGTCGATTTATAACTGGTTTTTCTGGTGTTGCTAAGCCTCTTACGGATTTGACTAAGAAGGGTGCTGATGTTGCCAATTGGTCCTCTGCCGCTGTGGAGGCCTTTCGGGAACTTAAGCGCCGCTTTTCGTCTGCCCCTGTGTTGCGTCAGCCTGATGTCTCTCTCCCCTTTCAGGTTGAGGTCGATGCTTCCGAGATCGGAGCGGGGGCGGTTTTGTCGCAGAAAAGTTCCGATTGCTCAGTGATGAGACCTTGTGCGTTCTTTTCTCGAAAATTTTCTGCCGCCGAAAGAAATTATGATGTCGGTAATCGGGAGCTTTTGGCCATGAAGTGGGCATTTGAGGAGTGGCGTCATTGGCTTGAGGGTGCTAGACATCAGATGGTGGTTTTGACTGATCACAAGAATCTGATTTATCTTGAGTCTGCCAGGCGCCTGAATCCTAGACAGGCGCGCTGGTCGTTGTTTTTCTCTCGGTTTAATTTTGTGGTCTCATATCTACCAGGTTCTAAGAATGTGAAGGCAGATGCCCTTTCTAGGAGTTTTGAGCCTGATTCCCCTGGTGATTCGGAACCTACAGGTATCCTTAAGGATGGGGTGATATTATCCGCTATTTCCCCAGATCTGCGACGTGCTTTGCAAGAGTTTCAGGCGGATAGACCTGATCGCTGTCCACCTGGTAGACTGTTTGTTCCTGATGATTGGACCAGTAGAGTCATCTCGGAGGTTCATTCTTCTACGCTGGCGGGTCATCCTGGAATTTTTGGTACCAGGGATTTGGTGGCTAGATCCTTCTGGTGGCCATCTCTGTCTCGAGATGTGCGTGTTTTTGTGCAGTCTTGTGATGTGTGTGCTCGGGCCAAGCCTTGTTGTTCTAGGGCTCATCCAGGTCGCCCTGGCGGTTCTTGTGAGGGTTCGGTGCCCCCTCCTTAAGGGGGGGGTACTGTTGTGATCCGCTTTTTGGGCTCCCCTAGTGGTGGCTGGTGGTACTGGAGACTTGTGTGTTCTTTTCTGCCTCAGCTCACCTGCTTCCATCAGTTTTGGGAGTTCACTATTTAGCCTTGCTCTCCAGTCACTTCCTTGCCGGTCATCATTGTAACCTGAGTCTTTCAGTTGCATGTTCCTGCTACCAGTCTGCTGATCAGCTAAGTGGACTCTTGTCCTTTTTGTTTTGTATTTTTTGTCCAGTTTACAGTTTGTCATTTCCTGTTACTGGAAGCTCTTGTGGACTGAAATTGCCACTTCTGTGTCATGAGTTGACACAGGAGTCTTAAAGTAATTTCAGGATGGGTTTTTGAAAGGGTTTTTCAGCTGACCGTGAAGTCCTCTTTTGTATCCTTCCTCTATCTAGTAAGTGGACCTCGCTTTGCTAAATCTACCTTCATACTGTGTATGTCTTTTCCTCTGAACTCACCGTTAATATATGTGGGGGCTACTATCATCTTTGGGGAATTTCACTAGAGGTAAGCCAGGTCTGTTCCTTCCTCTTCCAGGCGTAGTTAGTTCTCCGGCTGGCGCGTGGCATCTAGGCAGCCGTAGGAATGCTTCCTGGCTACTGTTAGTTGTGTGGTAGATTTAGGTCACGGTCAGCTTGAGTTTCCATCACCCGAGGGCTAGTCTGTTATTTTGTGTTTCTGATGTTTCCATGCCATTGGGGAATCATGACAGTATGACCGGCCACTGTTAAAGTAATTGGCAGAAGAAAGGAGAGTAAAAGAAGTCTGTAGATTTTTTTTTTTTTTTTTCCTCACATGTTTGCTACTTAGTTGGCTCAGTTGTATTTCTGCTCTATTTACAGCCTTGCCTTTCTCTCCTTCTAATCCTTGAATGGCTCTGATCTCTCCGGTTTAAGGATGGACGCTCAGAGTTTGGCTGCAGGTTTAAATAATCTTGCTACGAAGGTTCAGAATTTACAAGATTATGTTATACGTACTCCTATTTCTGAACCTAAGATTCCTACACCAGAGGTATTTTCCGGAGATAGATCTCGGTTTCTGAATTTCAAATGTAATTGTAAATTATTCCTTTCTCTCAGACCTCACTCCTCTGGAGATCCTGTTCAGCAGGTTAAGATTGTGATTTCTTTGCTGCGAGGTGACCCTCAAAATTGGGCATTTTCATTGACACCAGGGGATCCTGCGTTGCTCAATGTGGATGCGTTTTTTCTGGCTTTAGGGTTGCTGTATGAGGAACCTAATTTGGAGATTCAAGCTGAAAAAGCTTTAATAGCCCTGTCTCAAGGGCAAGATGAAGCTGAGATATACTGCCAAAAATTTCGTAAATGGTCTGTGCTTACTCAGTGGAATGAGTGTGCCCTAGCGGCAATTTTCAGAGAAGGCCTTTCTGATGCCGTTAAGGATGTCATGGTGGGGTTTCCTACGCCCACAGGTCTGAATGAGTCCATCACAATGGCGATTCAGATTGATCAGCGTTTGCGGGAGCGCAAACCCGTGCACCATTTGGCGGTATCTTCTGAAGGGACGCCAGAGAAAATGCAATGTGACAGAATTCTGTCAAGAAGTGAGCGGCAGAATTATAGGCGCAAAAATGGCTTGTGCTTCTACTGTGGTGATTCCGCGCATGTTATATCAGCATGCTCTAAACGTACTAGGAAGGTTGACAAGTCTGTTTCTATTGGCACTTTACAGTCTAAATTTCTTCTGTCTGTAACTCTGATTTGTTCATTATCAGTTATTACCGTGGACGCCTATGTGGACTCTGGCGCCGCTCTGAGTCTCATGGATTGGTCCTTCGCCAGGCGCTGTGGGTTTGATTTGGAGCCTCTGGAAGTTCCTATACCTCTGAAGGGTATTGATTCTACACCTCTGGCTTGTAATAGACCACAGTTCTGGACGCAAGTGACTATGCGTATGACTCCAGACCATCAGGAGATGATTCGCTTCCTCGTGTTGCATAATTTACATGATGTGTTAGTGCTTGGATTACCATGGTTGCAATCTCATAACCCAGTACTGGACTGGAAAACTATGTCTGTGTTAAGCTGGGGATGTCGGGGGGCTCATGGGGACATACCTTTGGTTTCTATCTCGTCATCTATTCCCTCTGAGATTCCGGCATTTTTGTCGGATTTTGGGGATATTTTTGAAGAGCCTAAAATTGGTTCTCTCCCTCCCCACAGAGAGTGTGATTGCGCCATAGATCTGATTCCAGGCAGTAAATTTCCAAAGGGTCGTTTGTTTAACCTATCTGTACCTGAGCATGCCGCCATGCGAGAGTATGTTAAGGAGTCCCTGGAAAAGGGACATATTCGTCCTTCTTCATCACCTTTAGGAGCTGGGTTTTTCTTTGTCTCTAAAAAGGATGGCTCGCTGAGGCCTTGTATTGATTATCGACTCCTGAATAAAATTACTGTCAAATATCAGTATCCGTTGCCGCTGCTTACTGATTTGTTTGCTCGCATAAGGGGGGCTAAGTGGTTCTCCAAGATTGATCTCCGTGGGGCGTATAATTTGGTGCGAATTAAGCAAGGGGATGAGTGGAAAACCGCATTTAATACGCCTGAGGGCCACTTTGAGTATTTAGTAATGCCTTTCGGCCTTTCTAATGCACCTTCAGTTTTTCAGTCCTTTATGCATGATATTTTCCGTGAATATCTGGATAAATTTATGATTGTGTATTTGGACGATATTTTGATTTTTTCTGAGGACTGGGAGTCTCATGTTCAGCAGGTCAGGAGGGTTTTTCAGGTCTTGCGGGAGAATTCTCTGTGTGTAAAGGGTTCTAAGTGTGTTTTTGGGGTTCAAAAGATTTCCTTTTTGGGGTACATTTTTTCCCCTTCTTCTGTTGAGATGGACCCTGTCAAGGTTCGGGCTATTTGTGACTGGACGCAGCCTACTTCTCTAAAGGGTCTTCAGAAGTTCTTGGGCTTTGCTAATTTTTATCGTCGATTTATAACTGGTTTTTCTGGTGTTGCTAAGCCTCTTACGGATTTGACTAAGAAGGGTGCTGATGTTGCCAATTGGTCCTCTGCCGCTGTGGAGGCCTTTCGGGAACTTAAGCGCCGCTTTTCGTCTGCCCCTGTGTTGCGCCAGCCTGATGTCTCTCTCCCCTTTCAGGTTGAGGTCGATGCTTCCGAGATCGGAGCGGGGGCGGTTTTGTCGCAGAAAAGTTCCGATTGCTCAGTGATGAGACCTTGTGCGTTCTTTTCTCGAAAATTTTCTGCCGCCGAAAGAAATTATGATGTCGGTAATCGGGAGCTTTTGGCCATGAAGTGGGCATTTGAGGAGTGGCGTCATTGGCTTGAGGGTGCTAGACATCAGATGGTGGTTTTGACTGATCACAAGAATCTGATTTATCTTGAGTCTGCCAGGCGCCTGAATCCTAGACAGGCGCGCTGGTCGTTGTTTTTCTCTCGGTTTAATTTTGTGGTCTCATATCTACCAGGTTCTAAGAATGTGAAGGCAGATGCCCTTTCTAGGAGTTTTGAGCCTGATTCCCCTGGTGATTCGGAACCTACAGGTATCCTTAAGGATGGGGTGATATTATCCGCTATTTCCCCAGATCTGCGACGTGCTTTGCAAGAGTTTCAGGCGGATAGACCTGATCGCTGTCCACCTGGTAGACTGTTTGTTCCTGATGATTGGACCAGTAGAGTCATCTCGGAGGTTCATTCTTCTACGCTGGCGGGTCATCCTGGAATTTTTGGTACCAGGGATTTGGTGGCTAGATCCTTCTGGTGGCCATCTCTGTCTCGAGATGTGCGTGTTTTTGTGCAGTCTTGTGATGTGTGTGCTCGGGCCAAGCCTTGTTGTTCTAGGGCTCATCCAGGTCGCCCTGGCGGTTCTTGTGAGGGTTCGGTGCCCCCTCCTTAAGGGGGGGGTACTGTTGTGATCCGCTTTTTGGGCTCCCCTAGTGGTGGCTGGTGGTACTGGAGACTTGTGTGTTCTTTTCTGCCTCAGCTCACCTGCTTCCATCAGTTTTGGGAGTTCCCTATTTAGCCTTGCTCTCCAGTCACTTCCTTGCCGGTCATCATTGTAACCTGAGTCTTTCAGTTGCATGTTCCTGCTACCAGTCTGCTGATCAGCTAAGTGGACTCTTGTCCTTTTTGTTTTGTATTTTTTGTCCAGTTTACAGTTTGTCATTTCCTGTTACTGGAAGCTCTTGTGGACTGAAATTGCCACTCCTGTGTCATGAGTTGACACAGGAGTCTTAAAGTAATTTCAGGATGGGTTTTTGAAAGGGTTTTTCAGCTGACCGTGAAGTCCTCTTTTGTATCCTTCCTCTATCTAGTAAGTGGACCTCGCTTTGCTAAATCTACCTTCATACTGTGTATGTCTTTTCCTCTGAACTCACCGTTAATATATGTGGGGGCTACTATCATCTTTGGGGAATTTCACTAGAGGTAAGCCAGGTCTGTTCCTTCCTCTTCCAGGCGTAGTTAGTTCTCCGGCTGGCGCGTGGCATCTAGGCAGCCGTAGGAATGCTTCCTGGCTACTGTTAGTTGTGTGGTAGATTTAGGTCACGGTCAGCTTGAGTTTCCATCACCCGAGGGCTAGTCTGTTATTTTGTGTTTCTGATGTTCCCATGCCATTGGGGAATCATGACAGGCAACACAGCTCATCACCCTGAACACACCATCCCCACTATCAAACATGGTGGTGGCAGCATCATGGTTTGGGCCTGCTTTTCTTCAGCAGGGACAGGGAAGATGGTTAAAATTGATGGGAATATGGATGGAGCCAAATACAGGACCATTCTTGAAGAAAACCTGTTGGAGTCTGCAAAAGACCTGAGACTGGGACGGAGATTTGTCTTCCAACAAGACAATGATCCCAAACATAAAGCAAAATCTACAATGGAATGGTTCACAAATAAATGTATCAAGGTGCTAGAATGCCCAAGTCAAAGTCCAGACCTCAATCCAATCGAGAATCTGTGGAAAGAGCTGAAAACTGCTGTTCACAAACGATCTCCATCAAACCTCACTGAGCTCGAGCTGTTTGCCAAGAAAGAATGGGCAAGAATTTCAGTCTCTCGATGTAGAAAACTGGTAGAGACAAACCCCAAGCGACTTGCAGCTGTAATCGCAGCAAAAGGTGGTGCAACAAAGTATTAAGTTAAAGGGGCCGAATAATATTGCACGCCCCACTTTTCAGTTTTTGAATTTCCCCAAAAATTTAAAATAACCAATAAATTTCGTTCAACTTAACAATTGTGTTCCACTTGTTGATTCTTCACCAAAAATTTACATTTGGTATCTTTATGTTTGAAGCATATGTGGGAAAAGGTTGAAAAGTTCCAGGGGGCCGAATAGTTTCGCAAGGCACTGTACATCAGACCCGGCACCTGTATATACATCAGCCCCAGCACCTGTATATACATCAGCCCCAGCACCTGTATCTATCAGCCTCAGCACCTGTATATATCAGCCCCAGCACGTGTATATATCAGCCCAACCTGTATATAACAGCAGCCTCAGCACCTGTATATACACCATCCCCCAGCACCTCTATATACATCAGGCCCAGCACCTGTATATACATCAACCCCAGCACCTGTATATACATCAGCCCCAGCACCTGTATATATCAGCCCCAGCACCTGTATATACATCAGCCTCAGCACCTGTATATACATCAGCCCCAGCACCTGTATATACATCAGCTCCAGCACCTGCATATATCAGCTCGCTCCGACACCTCTATATACATCAGCCCCGGCACCTGTATATACATCAGCCCCAGCACCTGTATATATCAGCCTCAGCACCTGTATATATCAGCCCCATCACCTGTATATATCAGCCCAACCTGTATATACACCAGCCTCAGCACCTGTATATACATCAGCCCCAGCACCTGTATATACACCATCCCAAGAACCTGTATACACATCAGCCCAAGCACCTGTATATACATCAGCCCCAGCACCTGTATATGTATATCAGCCCCAACACCTGTATATTCATCAGCCTCAGCACCTGTATATACATCAGCCCCAGCATCTGCATATATGAGCTCCGGCACCTCTATATACATCAGCCCAGGCACCTGTATATATCAGCCCCGGCACCTGTATATACAACAGCCCCAGCACCTGTATATACATCAGCCCCGGCACCTGTATATACATCCGCACCAGCAACTGTATATATCAGCCTCAGCACCTGTATAAACATCAGCCCCAGCACATGTATATACATCAGCCCCAGCATCTGTATATATCAGCCCCAGCACCTGTATATACACCAGCTTCACCACCTGTATATATCAGCCCCAGCATCTGTATATACACCAGCTTCACCACCTGTATATACATCAGCCCCAGCACCTGTATATACATCAGACCCAGCACCTGTATATACATCAGACCCAGCACCTGTATATGCATAAGCCCCAGCACCTGTATATATCAGCCCAACCTGTATATACACCAGCCTCAGCACCTGTATATACATCAGCCCCAGCACCTGTATATACATCAGCCCCATAACCTGCATATATCAGCTCCGGCACCTCTATATACATCAGCCCCAGCACCTGTATATATCAGCCCCGGCACCTCTATATACATCAGCCCCAGTACCTGTGTATACATCAGCCCAAGCAGCTGTATATATCAGCCCCGGCACCTCTATATACATCAGCCCCAGTACTTGTATATACATCAGCCCCGGCACCTGTATATATATCAGCACCGGCACCTGTATATACATCAGCCCCGGCACCTGTATATACATCAGCCCCGACACCTGTATATACATCAGCCCCAGCACCTGTATATATCAGCCATGGCACCTGTATATATATTAGCCCCGGCACCAGTATATACCCAGCCCCGGCACCTGTATATACATCAGCCCCAGCGCCTCTATATACATCAGCCCCAGCGCCTCTATATACATCAGCCCCAGCGCCTCTATATACATCAGCCCCAGCACCTCTATATACATCAGCCCCGACACCTGTATATACATCAGCCCTGACACCTGTACATACATCAGCCCTGGCACCTGTATATACACTGCTCAAAAAAATAAAGGGAACACTAAAATCCCACATCCTAGATATCACTGAATGAAATATTCCAGTTGTAAATCCTTATTCATTACATAGTGGAATGTGTTGAGACCAATAAAACCTAAAAATTATCAACGTAAATCACAACTAATATCCCACGGAGGTCTGGAGCTGGAATGATGCTCAAAATCAAAGTGGAAAATGAAGTTACAGGCTGATCCAACTTCAGTGGAAATGCCTCAAGACAAGGAAATTATGCTTAGTAGTGTGTCTGGCCTCCACTTGCCAGTATGACCTCCCTACAATGCCTGGGTATCCTCCTGATGAGGCGGCACATGGTCTCCTGAGGGATCTCCTCCTAGACGTGGACTAAAGCATCCGCCAACTCCTGCACAGTCTGTGGTGCAACGTGATGTTGGTGGATGGTGTGAGACATGATGTCCCAGATGTGTTCAATCGGATTCAGGTCTGGGGAATGGGCGGGCCAGTCCATAGCTTCAATGCCTTCATCTTGTAGGAACTGCTGACACACTCCAGCCACATGAGGTCTGGCATTGTCCTGTATTAGGAGGAACGCAGGGCCAACCGCACCAGCATATGGTCTCACAAGGGGTCTGAGGATCTCATCTCGGTACCTAATGGCAGTCAGGCTACCTCTGGCGAGCACATGGAGGGCTGTGCGGCCCTCCAAAGAAATGCCACCCCACACTATTACTGACCCACTGCCCAACCGTTCATGCTGAAGGATGTTGCAGGCAGCAGATCGCCTCTCCACGGCATCTCCAGACTCTGTCATGTCTGTCACATGTGCTCAGTGTGAACCTGCTTTCATCTGTGAAGAGCACAGGGCGCCAGTGGCGAATTTGCCAATACTGGTGTTCTGTGGAAAATGCCAAGCATCCTGCACGGAGTTGGGCTGTGAGCACAACCCCCATCTGTAGACGTCGGGCACTCAGACCATCCTCATGGAGTCGGTTTCTAACCGTTTGTGCAGACACATGCACATTTGTGGCATGCTGGAGGTCATTTTACTGGGCTCTGGCAGTGCTCCTCCTGTTCCTTCTTGAACAAAAGCTGAGGTAGCGGTCCTGCTGCTGGGTTGTTGCCCTCCTATGGCTCCCTCCTCATCTCCTGGTGTACTGACCTGTCTCCTGGTAGCGCCTCCAGCCTCTGGACACTATGCTGACAGACACAGCAATCCTTCTTGCCACAGCTCGCACTGATGTGCCATCCTGGATGAGCTGCACTACCTGAGCCACTTGTGAGGGTTGTAGAGTCCGTCTCATGCTACCACGAGTGTGAAAGCACAACCAACATTCAAAAGTGACAAAAACATCAGCCAGAAAGCATTAGTACTGAGATGTGGTCTGTGGTCACCACCTGCAGAACCACTTCTTTATTGTGTCTTGATAATTGCCAATAATTCCCATCTGTTGTCTATTCCATTTGCACAACAGCATGTGAAATTGATTGTCAAACAGTGTTGCTTCCTAAGTGGACAGTTTGAGTTCACAGAAATTTACTTGGCGATATATTTTGTTGTTTAAGTGTTCTCTTTATTTTTTGAGCAATGTACATCAGCCCTAGCACCTGTATATACAACAGCCTCAGCACCTGTATATACATCAGCCCCGGCACCTTTATATATACCAGTCCGAGCACCTGTATATACACCAGCCCCAGCACCTGTATATACATCAGCCCCAGCACCTGTATATATATCAGCCCCAGCACCTGTATATACATCAGCCCCAGCACCTGTATATACATCAGCCCCAGCACCTGTATATCTCAGCCTCAGCACCTGTATGTACATCAGCCCCGGCACTTACAGTACAGACCAAAAGTTTGGACACACCTTCTCATTTAAAGATTTTTCTGCATTTTCATGACTATGAAAATTGTACATTCACACTGAAGGCATCAAAATGGTCTTCCAACAATCTTGAAGGAGTTCCCAGAGATGCTTAGCACTTGTTGGCCCTTTTGCCTTCACTCTGCGGTCCAGCTCACCCCAAACCATCTTGATTGGGTTCAAGTCTGGTGACTGTGGAGGCCAGGTCATCTGGCGTAGCACCCCATCACTCTCCTTCTTGGTCAAACAGCCCTTAAACAGCCTGGAGGTGTGTTTGGGATCATTGTCCTGTTGAAAAATAAATGATGGTCCAACTAAACGCAAACCGGATGGAATAGCATGCTGCTGCAAGATGCTGTGGTAGCCATGTTGGTTCAGTATGCCTTCAATTTTGAATAAATCCCCAACAGTGTCACCAGCAAAGCACCCTCACACCATCACACCTCCTCCATGCTTCACAGTGGGAACCAGACATGTAGAGTCGATTCGTTCACCTTTTCTGCGTCACACAAAGACACAGTGGTTGGAACCAAAGATCTCAAATTTGGACTCATCAGACCAAAGCACAGATTTCCACTGGTCTAATGTCCATTCCTTGTGTTCTTTAGCCCAAACAAGTCTCTTCTGCTTGTTGCCTGTCCTTATCAGTGGTTTCCTAGCAGTTATTTTACCATGAAGGCCTGCTGCACAAAGTCTCCTCTTAACATTTGTTGTAGAGATGTGTCTGCTGCTAGAACTCTGTGTGGCATTGACCTGGTCTCTAATCTGAGCTGCTGTTAACCTGCAATTTCTGAGGCAGGTGACTCGGATAAACGTATCCTCAGAAGCAGAGGTGACTCTTGGTCTTCCTTTCCTGGGGCGGTCCTCATGTGAGCCAGTTTCTTTGTAGCGCTTGATGATTTTTGCAACTGCACTTGGGGACACTTTCAAAGTTTTCCCAATTTTTCGGACTGACTGACCTTGATTTCTTAAAGTAATGATGGCCACTTGTTTTTCTTTACTTAGCTGCTTTTTTCTTGCCATAATACAAATTCTAACAGTCTATTCAGTAGGACTATCAGCTGTGTAGCCATCAGACTTCTGCACAACACAACTAATGATCCCAACACCATTTATAAGGCAAGAAATCCCACTTATTAAAGGGAACCTGTCACCCCCCTCAGGCGTTTGTAACTAAAAGAGCCACCTTGTGCAGCACTAATGCTGCATTCTGACAAGGTGGCTCTTTAGTTACCAAACGCCTGTACACGCTGAAATAGACACTTATAAAAAGTGCCACCACATACCCTGAATCCGTCCCGGAGGCGGGACTTTGCTTCCTAATCAGACGCCGCACAGCCGTCACTCCGGGCCTGTGCACGCCGGGCGCCGCCTCCTCTTCCTTCATTATCGTCCAGGCGCCTGCGCTGTAAGTACGAGGGGCAGCGCAACTGCGCATGCCCGGAAAAAAACCTTACAGCGCAAGCGCCGGGGACGATAATGCAGCAAGAGGAGGCGGCGCCCGGCGTGCACAGGCCCGGAGTGACGGCTGTGCGGCGTCTGATTAGGAAGCAAAGTCCCGCCTCCGGGACGGATTCAGGGTATGTGGTGGCACTTTTTATAAGTGTCTATTTCAGCGTGTACAGGCATTTGTAACTAAAGAGCCACCTTGTCAGAATGCAGCATTAGTGCTGCACAAGATGGCTATTTTAGTTACAAATGCCTGAGGGGGGTGACAGGTTCCCTTTAAACCTGACAGGGCACACCTGTGAAGTGAAAACCATTTCCGGTGACTACCTCTTGAAGCTCATCAAGAGTGTGCAAAGCAGTCATCAAAGCAAAAGGTGGCTACTTTGAAGAACCTAGAATATAAGACATATTTTCAGTTGTTTCACACTTTTTTGTTAAGTATATAATTCCACATGTGTTAATTCATAGTTTTGATGCCTTCAGTGTGAATGTACAATTTTCAGTCATGAAAATACAGAAAAATCTTTAAATGAGAAGGTGTGTCCAAACTTTTGGTCTGTACTGTACATGTATCAGCCCCAGCACCTGTATATACATAAGCCCCGGCACCTGTATATATATCAGCCCCAGCACATTTATAGATCAGCCCCAGCCCCTGTATATATATCAGCCCCGGCACCTGTGTATATCAGCCCCAGCACCTGTATATATATCAGCCTCAGCACCTGTATATACACCAGCCCTAACACCTGTATATATCAGCCCCATCACCTGTATATATCAGCCTCAGCACCTGTATATATATCAGCCCCGGCACCTGTATAGATCAGCCCCAGCACCTGTATATATATCAGCCCAGCACCTGTATATAGCAGCCCCAGCACCTGTATATATATCAGCCCCAGCACCTGTATATATCAGCCCCAGCACCTGTATATATCAGCCACAGCACCTGTATATATCAGCCACAGCACCTGTATATATCAGCCCCAGCACATGTATATATCAGCCCCGGCACCTGTATTTATATCAGCCCCGGCACCTGTATATATATCAGCCCCAGCACCTGTATATATCAGCCCCAGCACATGTATATATCAGCCCCGGCACCTGTATTTATATCAGCCCCGGCACCTGTATATATATCAGCCCCAGCACCTGTATATATCAGCCCCAGCATATTTATATCAGCCCCAGCACCTGTATATAGCAGCCCCAGCACCTGTATATATATCAGCCCCAGCACCTGTATATATCAGCCCCAGCACCTGTATATATCAGCCACAGCACCTGTATATATCAGCCACAGCACCTGTATATATCAGCCCCAGCACATGTATATATCAGCCCCGGCACCTGTATTTATATCAGCCCCGGCACCTGTATATATATCAGCCCCAGCACCTGTATATATCAGCCCCAGCACATGTATATATCAGCCCCGGCACCTGTATTTATATCAGCCCCGGCACCTGTATATATATCAGCCCCAGCACCTGTATATATCAGCCCCAGCACATGTATATATCAGCCCCGGCACCTGTATTTATATCAGCCCCGGCACCTGTATATATATCAGCCCCAGCACCTGTATATATCAGCCCCAGCATATTTATATCAGCCCCAGCACCTGTATATATATCAGCCCCAGCACCTGTATATATCAGCTCCGGCACCTGTATATATCAGCCCCAGCATATTTATAGATCAGCCCCAGCACCTGTATATATATCAGACCCAGCACCTGTATATATCAGCTCCGGCACCTGTATATATATCAGCCGGGCCCCAGCATCTGTATATATCAGACCCAGCCCCTGTATATATATCAGCCCCGGCACCTGTATATATATCAGCCCCGGCACCTGTATATATCAGCCCCAGCACCTGTATAGATCAGCCCCAGCTTGGAGCATTAGACCCTCACACGGGGCTGATCACTGCTGTAACTGAGCCCGCACAGCACAGCACTAATAAAACTTTCATCCCAATATACACGAGGCTGCGGTAACTATGGGCCGTTGCTATGGACGCTTTGCTTCAGTTCTCTCCACTGCCGGTCCTACCGTACAAATGGCCGCAGTCCCCGGGGTGATTACCGCTTCATTCTCATACATAACGCAGCCGGTCACTCACCCGACGCCCGGGCCTCCCAGGGACAACAACTTACCGGTAACCATGGAAACCGGGCACAGCCACCACTGTAGGGGCGGGGTGGACAGACGAGATGCTGGGTCACTGCACAGGGCAGTAATGGCAAATCCCACAGCTGCTGGGCTGTGTGCGGGGGGCAGGGGCGTGCGGCCGTAACATGGGGGAACATCGTATGCAGAGGACCACCCTCCCGGGGAAAGGTGGGGGGCACAGACGTGTGTGGGGAATATACACACTGAGTGATGTCTGCTGTTATGTAGGGAGCTATTAATGCATATGTGTACTGCTGTATAGTAATGTATACTGCTATACTGTATATATACTGATTTATACTGCTATATAGTAATGTATACTGCTATATATATATATATATATATATATATACTGATTTATACTGCTATATAGTAATGTATACAGCTATATATACTGATTTATACTGCTATATAGTAATGTATACTGCTATATATACTGATTTATACTGCTATATAGTAATGTATACTGCTATATATATATATATATATATATATATACTGATTTATACTGCTATATAGTAATGTATACAGCTATATATACTGATTTATACTGCTATATAGTAATGTATACTGATATATATATATATATATATATATGGATTTATACTGCTATATAGTAATGTATACTGCTATATATACTGATTTATACTGCTATATAGTAATGTATACTGCTATATATATATATATATATATATATATACTGATTTATACTGCTATATAGTAATGTATACTGATATATATATACTGATTTATACTGCTATATAGTAATGTATACAGCTATATATACTGATTTATACTGCTATATAATAATGTATACTGCTATATATATATGGATTTATACTGCTATATAGTAATGTATACTGCTATATATACTGATTTATACTGCTATATAGTAATATATACTGCTATATATATACTGATTTATACTGCTATATAGTAATGTATACTGATATATATATATATGGATTTATACTGCTATATAGTAATGTATACTGCTATATATACTGATTTATACTGCTATATAGTAATGTATACTGCTATATATATATATATATATACTGATTTATACTGCTATATAGTAATGTATACTGCTATATATATACTGATTTATACTGCTATATAGTAATGTATACTGCTATATATATATATATATATATATATATATACTGATTTATACTGCTATATAGTAATGTATACTGATATATATATGGATTTATACTGCTATATAGTAATAAAACTCACAAGAAGTTGCCCTCAATAGAATACCCCTGAACCAGGGAAACAAGTACCACTAGATACCAAATACATAAATCACATTTTTTGGTGATTATACTATATAGTAAATCCCAAAACAAGTGGTGCTTCTTAAATAAAATATCATTTATTAGACATAAATTAAAACATAATTCAACATACAGTAACAAAAATAACAAAAAAGTGCAAAATCCATTAAAAGAGGGACAATACAACCATAGGAAAACCACCAGATTACTGTAACACTGTGGTGTGATTACATGCAATATACAAAGGGAGCTAGTTACCACAGAAAAAAGACCTCAAACAGGGTCCAATAGGGTAAATACCATAGCCTAACTAGCCATATAATTTACTCATGTCTAAAACTTAGACTATCATGTGTTGTGGCAGTTACGGCATATGGCAAAATGTACACAAAACCCTTATAACCAAAGTGGTAAATGTGAGAGTAAAAGCTCCGTAGAATAAGACAATAATACATTACCAAAAGTGTATGATGTGGTTTTCCACGGCGTCCTGTTGTGAATTTGCTTTTTGCTCCCTCTAGTGGTTACTAGTTTTTTGACTCTGGTTTTTCTGTCATTCCTTTTATCCGCACCTGGGTCGTTAGTTAGGGGTGTTGCTATATAAGCTCCCTGGACCTTCAGTTCAATGCCTGGCAACGTAGTTATCAGAGCTAGTCTGCTGTGCTCTTGTCTACTGATCCTGGTTCCAGTTATATCAGCTAAGTCTGCCTTTTGCTTTTTGCTATTTGTTTTGGTTTTGTATTTTTGTCCAGCTTGTTCCAAATCTATATCCTGACCTTTGCTGGAAGCTCTAGGGGGCTGGTGTTCTCCCCCCGGACCGTTAGACGGTTCGGGGGTTCTTGAATTTCCAGTGTGGATTTTGATAGGGTTTTTGTTGACCATATAAGTTACCTTTCTTTATTCTGCTATCAGTAAGCGGGCCTCTCTGTGCTAAACCTGGTTCATTTCTGTGTTTGTCATTTCCTCTTACCTCACCGTCATTATTTGTGGGGGGCTTCTATCCAGCTTTGGGGTCCCCTTCTCTGGAGGCAAGAAAGGTCTTTGTTTTCCTCTACTAGGGGTAGCTAGATTCTCCGGCTGGCGCGTGTCATCTAGAATCAACGTAGGAATGATCCCCGGCTACTTCTAGTGTTGGCGTTAGGAGTAGATATATGGTCAACCCAGTTACCACTGCCCTATGAGCTGGATTTTTGTATTCTGCAGACTTCCACGTTCCTCTGAGACCCTCGCCATTGGGGTCATAACAGTTTGCCAGGCCAGTATTAAATGTTTAATGCATTGCAGAAGAGGGATTATAAGAAAGAAGATTCTGAGTTTTTTTTTTCTCCTTCCCCTTTACCTCAGAGTGGCTATGCTTGCTGCAGACATGAATGTCCAGACCTTGATTACAAGTGTGGACCAGCTGGCTACTCGTGTGCAGGGCATACAAGACTATGTTATCAGAAATCCTAGGTCAGAACCTAAAATACCGATTCCTGAACTGTTTTCCGGAGACAGGTTTAAGTTTAGGAATTTCGTGAATAATTGTAAATTGTTTTTGTCCCTGAGACCCTGTTCATCAGGAGATTCTGCTCAGCAAGTAAAAATTGTTATTTCGTTCTTACGGGGCGACCCTCAGGATTGGGCTTTTTCGCTGGCGCCAGGAGATCCGGCATTGGCTGATCTTGATGCGTTTTTTCTGGCGCTCGGTTTACTTTATGAGGAACCCAATCTTGAGATTCAGGCAGAAAAGGCCTTGCTGTCTATGTCTCAGGGGCAGGACGAGGCTGAAGTGTATTGCCAAAAATTTCGGAAATGGTCCGTACTGACACATTGGAACGAGTGTGCACTGGCCGCTAATTTTAGAAATGGCCTTTCTGAAGCCATTAAGAATGTTATGGTGGGTTTTCCCATTCCCACAGGTCTGAATGATACTATGGCACTGGCTATTCAAATTGACCGGCGGTTGCGGGAGCGCAAAACCGCAAATTCCCTCATGGTGTTGTCTGAACAGACACCTAATTCGGTGCAATGTGATAGGAAAACCGCATTCAATACGCCCGAAGGTCATTTTGAGTACTTGGTGATGCCTTTTGGGCTCTCCAATGCGCCTTCAGTTTTTCAGTCCTTTATGCATGACATTTTCCGGAAGTATCTGGATAAATTTTTGATTGTTTATCTGGATGATATTTTGGTTTTTTCTGATAATTGGGATTCGCATGTGGAGCAGGTCAGGTTGGTCTTTAAAATTTTGCGTGAAAATTCTTTGTTTGTCAAGGGCTCAAAGTGTCTCTTTGGTGTACAGAAGGTTCCCTTTTTGGGGTTCATTTTTTCCCCTTCTGCTGTGGAGATGGACCCAGTCAAGGTCCGAGCTATTCTTGATTGGACTCAGCCCTCGTCAGTTAAGAGTCTTCAGAAGTTCTTGGGCTTCGCTAACTTCTACCGTCGTTTTATCGCTAATTTTTCTAGCATTGTGAAACCTTTGACGGATATGACCAAGAAGGGCTCCGATGTAGCTAACTGGGCTCCTGCTGCCGTGGAGGCTTTCCAGGAGTTGAAACGCCGGTTTACTTCGGCGCCTGTTTTGTGCCAGCCTGACGTCTCACTTCCCTTTCAGGTTGAGGTGGATGCTTCGGAGATTGGGGCAGGGGCCGTTTTGTCGCAGAGAGGCCCTGGTTGCTCTGTTATGAAGCCTTGTGCCTTTTTCTCTAGGAAATTTTCGCCTGCCGAGCGAAATTATGATGTGGGCAATCGGGAGTTGTTGGCCATGAAATGGGCATTTGAGGAGTGGCGTCATTGGCTCGAGGGTGCTAAGCATCGTGTGGTGGTCTTGACTGATCACAAAAATCTGATGTATCTCGAGTCTGCTAAACGCCTTAATCCGAGACAGGCCCGCTGGTCATTGTTTTTCTCCCGCTTTGATTTTGTTGTCTCGTATTTACCAGGTTCAAAGAATGTGAAGGCCGATGCTCTTTCTAGGAGCTTTGTGCCTGATGCTCCTGGAGTCGCTGATCCTGTTGGTATTCTTAAAGATGGAGTTATCTTGTCAGCTATTTCTCCGGATCTGCGACGTGTGTTGCAGAGATTTCAGGCTGATAGGCCTGAGTCTTGTCCACCTGACAGACTGTTTGTCCCGGATAAGTGGACCAGCAGAGTCATTTCTGAGGTTCATTCCTCGGTGTTGGCAGGTCACCCGGGAATTTTGGGCACCAGAGATCTGGTGGCCAGGTCCTTTTGGTGGCCTTCCTTGTCAAGGGATGTGCGGTCATTTGTGCAGTCCTGTGGGACTTGTGCTCGAGCTAAGCCTTGCTGTTCTCGTGCCAGCGGTTTGCTCTTGCCCTTGCCTGTCCCGAAGAGACCTTGGACACATATCTCCATGGATTTCATTTCTGATCTTCCGCTATCTCAGGGCATGTCCGTTATCTGGGTGATATGTGATCGCTTCTCCAAGATGGTCCATTTGGTTCCTTTGCCTAAGCTGCCTTCCTCTTCCGATCTGGTTCCTGTGTTTTTCCAGAACGTGGTTCGTTTGCACGGCATCCCTGAGAATATTGTGTCAGACAGAGGATCCCAGTTCGTTTCCAGGTTCTGGCGATCCTTTTGTAGTAGGATGGGCATTGATTTGTCGTTTTCGTCTGCTTTCCATCCTCAGACTAATGGACAGACGGAGCGAACCAATCAGACTTTGGAGGCTTATTTGAGGTGTTTTGTCTCTGCTGATCAGGACGATTGGGTGACATTCTTGCCGTTGGCTGAGTTTGCCCTTAATAATCGGGCTAGTTCCGCCACCTTGGTTTCGCCTTTTTTCTGCAACTCTGGTTTCCATCCTCGCTTTTCTTCGGGTCATGTGGAGCCTTCTGACTGTCCTGGGGTGGATTCTGTGGTGGATAGGTTGCAGCAGATCTGGAATCATGTGGTGGACAACTTGAAGTTGTCACAGGAGAAGGCTCAGCGCTTTGCCAACCGCCGCCGCGGTGTGGGTCCCCGACTACGCGTTGGGGATTTGGTGTGGCTTTCTTCCCGCTTTGTTCCTATGAAGGTCTCCTCTCCCAAATTTAAACCTCGTTTTATTGGGCCTTACAAGATATTGGAAATCCTTAATCCTGTATCTTTTCGTCTGGATCTTCCTGTGTCGTTTGCTATTCACAATGTATTTCATAGGTCCTTGTTGCGGCGGTACATTGTGCCTGTAGTTCCTTCTGCTGAGCCTCCTGCTCCGGTGTTGGTTGAGGGCGAGTTGGAGTACGTGGTGGAGAAGATCTTGGATTCTCGCCTCTCCAGGCGGAGGCTTCAGTACCTGGTCAAGTGGAAGGGCTATGGTCAGGAGGATAATTCCTGGGTGGTCGCCTCTGATGTTCATGCGGCCGATTTAGTTCGTGCCTTTCATGCCGCTCATCCTGATCGCCCTGGTGGTCGTGGTGAGGGTTCGGTGACCCCTCACTAAGGGGGGGGTACTGTTGTGAATTTGCTTTTTGCTCCCTCTAGTGGTTACTAGTTTTTTGACTCTGGTTTTTCTGTCATTCCTTTTATCCGCACCTGGGTCGTTAGTTAGGGGTGTTGCTATATAAGCTCCCTGGACCTTCAGTTCAATGCCTGGCAACGTAGTTATCAGAGCTAGTCTGCTGTGCTCTTGTCTACTGATCCTGGTTCCAGTTATATCAGCTAAGTCTGCCTTTTGCTTTTTGCTATTTGTTTTGGTTTTGTATTTTTGTCCAGCTTGTTCCAAATCTATATCCTGACCTTTGCTGGAAGCTCTAGGGGGCTGGTGTTCTCCCCCCGGACCGTTAGACGGTTCGGGGGTTCTTGAATTTCCAGTGTGGATTTTGATAGGGTTTTTGTTGACCATATAAGTTACCTTTCTTTATTCTGCTATCAGTAAGCGGGCCTCTCTGTGCTAAACCTGGTTCATTTCTGTGTTTGTCATTTCCTCTTACCTCACCGTCATTATTTGTGGGGGGCTTCTATCCAGCTTTGGGGTCCCCTTCTCTGGAGGCAAGAAAGGTCTTTGTTTTCCTCTACTAGGGGTAGCTAGATTCTCCGGCTGGCGCGTGTCATCTAGAATCAACGTAGGAATGATCCCCGGCTACTTCTAGTGTTGGCGTTAGGAGTAGATATATGGTCAACCCAGTTACCACTGCCCTATGAGCTGGATTTTTGTATTCTGCAGACTTCCACGTTCCTCTGAGACCCTCGCCATTGGGGTCATAACAGCGTCCCTCTGCCCCGACGCGCATTTCACTGACCGCTTCTTCAGGAGGCCTTTTTTGTGTGGTATCTAGCTCCCTTTGTATATTGCATGTAATCACACCACAGTGTTACAGTAATCTGGTGGTTTTCCTATGGTTGTATTGTCCCTCTTTTAATGGATTTTGCACTTTTTTGTTATTTTTGTTACTGTATGTTGAATTATGTTTTAATTTATGTCTAATAAATTATATTTTATTTAAGAAGCACCACTTGTTTTGGGATTTACTATATAGTATAATCACCAAAAAATGTGATTTGCTATATAGTAATGTATACTGCAAAATATATATACTTATTTATACTGCTATATAGTAATGTATACTGCTATATATATATGTACTGATTTATACTATATAGTAATGTATACTGCTATATATATACTGATTTATACTGCTATATAATAATGTATACTGATATATATATATGATTTATACTGCTATATAGTAATGTATACTGCTATATATATATACTGATTTATACTGCTATATAGTAATGTATACTGCTATATATATATATATATATACTGATTTATACTGCTATATAGTAATGTATACTGCTATATATATATATACTGATTTATACTGCTATATAGTAATGTATACTGATATATATACTGAGTTATACTGCTGTATAGTAATGTATACTGCTATATATACAGTGGGGCAAAAAAGTATTTAGTCAGTCAGCAATAGTGCAAGTTCCACCACTTAAAAAGATGAGAGGCGTCTGTAATTTACATCATAGGTAGACCTCAACTATGGGAGACAAACTGAGAAAAAAAAATCCAGAAAATCACATTGTCTGTTTTTTTATCATTTTATTTGCATTTTATGGTGGAAAATAAGTATTTGGTCAGAAACAAAATTTCATCTCAATACTTTGTAATATATCCTTTGTTGGCAATGACAGAGGTCAAACGTTTTCTGTAAGTCTTCACAAGGTTGCCACACACTGTTGTTGGTATTTTGGCCCATTCCTCCATGCAGATCTCCTCTAGAGCAGTGATGTTTTTGGCTTTTCGCTTGGCAACACGGACTTTCAACTCCCTCCAAAGGTTTTCTATAGGGTTGAGATCTGGAGACTGGCTAGGCCACTCCAGGACCTTGAAATGCTTCTTACGAAGCCACTCCTTCGTTGCCCTGGTGGTGTGCTTTGGATCATTGTCATGTTGAAAGACCCAGCCACGTTTCAACTTCAATGCCCTTGCTGATGGAAGGAGGTTTGCACTCAAAATCTCACGATACATGGCCCCATTCATTCTTTCATGTACCCGGATCAGTCGTCCTGGCCCCTTTGCAGAGAAACAGCCCCAAAGCATGATGTTTCCACCACCATGCTTTACAGTAGGTATGGTGTTTGATGGATGCAACTCAGTATTCTTTTTCCTCCAAACACGACAAGTTGTGTTTCTACCAAACAGTTCCAGTTTGGTTTCATCAGACCATAGGACATTCTCCCAAAACTCCTCTGGATCATCCAAATGCTCTCTAGCAAACTTCAGACGGGCCCGGACATGTACTGGCTTAAGCAGTGTGACACGTCTGGCACTGCAGGATCTGAGTCCATGGTGGCGTAGTGTGTTACTTATGGTAGGCCTTGTTACATTGGTCCCAGCTCTCTGCAGTTCATTCACTAGGTCACCCCGCGTGGTTCTGGGATTTTTGCTCACCGTTCTTGTGATCATTCTGACCCCACGGGGTGGGATTTTGCGTGGAGCCCCAGATCGAGGGAGATTATCAGTGGTCTTGTATGTCTTCCATTTTCTAATTATTGCTCCCACTGTTGATCTCTTCACTCCAAGCTGGTTGGCTATTGCAGATTCAGTCTTCCCAGCCTGGTGCAGGGCTACAATTTTGTTTCTGGTGTCCTTTGACAGCTCTTTGGTCTTCACCATAGTGGAGTTTGGAGTCAGACTGTTTGAGGGTGTGCACAGGTGTCTTTTTATACTGATAACAAGTTTAAACAGGTGCCATTACTACAGGTAATGAGTGGAGGAAAGAGGAGACTCTTAAAGAAGTTACAGGTCTGTGAGAGCCAGAAATCTTGATTGTTTGTTTCTGACCAAATACTTATTTTCCACCATAAAATGCAAATAAAATGATCAAAAAAACAGACAATGTGATTTTCTGGATTTTTTTTTCTCAGTTTGTCTCCCATAGTTGAGGTCTACCTATGATATAAATTACAGACGCCTCTCATCTTTTTAAGTGGTGGAACTTGCACTATTGCTGACTGACTAAATACTTTTTTGCCCCACTGTATATATACTGTACTGCTATATAGTAATGTATACTAATATATATATACGGTACTGCTATATAGTAATGTATACCGATATATATACTGATATATACTGCTATATACTGATACATTTACTGCTATATAATGTCTACTGCTATATACTGATACATGTACTGCTATATACTGATACCAATACTTCTATATACTACCTATACTGCTATATAATGATACATGTACTGCTATATACTGATACCTATACTGCTACATACTGATACCTATACTGCTATATACTTGATGGAGTATGCGATTGAGCAGGAAGAGACACCAGGCCGATAACAATCCAACAAGATTTATTATAGCAGGGAACTGGGACAACACAAATGAAAGTAATTCTGCAGCATCTGTAATTAGTCCACAATGAGTCCACAGAAAGGGAGCAGAAACAGGGCACCACCCGGCAATCCGACTCCAGGGAAATAGAAATAGTCCTTGAAACGCATTAAAGAGACTTTTGTGTTGGAACTTTGCTGGGTCGCTGCCTCTTCACTGCATACGTGTGCTACCGCGGCACTACGCTGTGCTGCCCGTTTCCTTTTCTAAGATGTATTTTTAATTTTTGCTCTTTTCTGTGAGCCGTTAACTAAACTTTTGACTTCACTTAATATATTTTAGGTCCTTTAGTGGCCCGTAGATCAGCAAGGGTCTAGGTCCCAAGACCCCCACCAATCACTTAACCCTTTCACGACCTTAGAAATATCCATGTCATGGAAGAGTAGGCGTTCCCATCCTATGACTTATGGATATGTCACGGCAATCGAGCGGGCACAGGAGCTGTGTGCGTGATCGCCGCCGGGTGTTCAGCGAACATGACGGCTGATACCCGACTCACTGACAGGAGTAAGAAAATGAAAAAAAAAATTGTAAAAATATATATATTTTTTAAATCACAAAAAATAATAACAAAAAAACTATAATATGTATTTTATGCAAAAAAAACCCCAAAATAAACAAATACACATGTTAAGTATTTCTGTGTCCGGAATGACTCGACCTATAAAACTGTCACACTAGTTAACCCCTTCAATGAACACCGTATTTTTTTTTTTTATTTAAAAAAAGGTAAAACATAGTAACATAGTTAGCAAGGACGAAAAAAGACATTTGTCCATCAAGTTCAGCCTACATTGTCAGAATAAATCCCCAGATCTACGTCCTTCTGAAGAACCTAATAACTGTAAGATACAATATTTTTACGGTCCAGGAAGACATCCAGGCCTCTCTTGAACCCCTCGTCTGAGTTCGCCATCACCATCTCCTCAGGCAAGCAATTCCACATTCCCACTGCCCTAACGGTAAAGAATCCTCTTCTATGTTGGTGGAAAAACCTTCTCTCCTTAAGATGCAGAGAATGCCCCCTTGTGACCGTTCACCTTCCTTGGTATAAACAGATCCGCGGAGAGATATTTGTATTGTCCCGGTATATACTTATACAGGTCCTTCTCAAAAAATTAGCATATAGTGTTAAATTTCATTATTTACCATAATGTAATGATTACAATTAAACTTTCATATATTATAGATTCATTATCCACCAACTGAAATTTGTCAGGTCTTTTATTGTTTTAATACTGATGATTTTGGCATACAACTCCTGATAACCCAAAAAACCTGTCTCAATAAATTAGCATATCAAGAAAAGGTTCTCTAAATGACCTATTACCCTAATCTTCTGAATCAACTAATTAACTCTAAACACATGCAAAAGATACCTGAGGCTTTTAAAAACTCCCTGCCTGGTTCATTACTCAAAACCCCCATCATGGGTAAGACTAGCGACCTGACAGATGTCAAGAAGGCCATCATTGACACCCTCAAGCAAGAGGGTAAGACCCAGAAAGAAATTTCTCAACAAATAGGCTGTTCCCAGAGTGCTGTATCAAGGCACCTCAATGGTAAGTCTGTTGGAAGGAAACAATGTGGCAGAAAACGCTGTACAACGAGAAGAGGTGACCGGACCCTGAGGAAGATTGTGGAGAAGGACCGATTCCAGACCTTGGGGAACCTGAGGAAGCAGTGGACTGAGTCTGGTGTGGAAACATCCAGAGCCACCGTGCACAGGCGTGTGCAGGAAATGGGCTACAGGTGCCGCATTCCCCAGGTAAAGCCACTTTTGAACCATAAACAGCGGCAGAAGCGCCTGACCTGGGCTACAGAGAAGCAGCACTGGACTGTTGCTAAGTGGTCCCAAGTACTTTTTTCTGATGAAAGCAAATTTTGCATGTCATTCGGAAATCAAGGTGCCAGAGTCTGGAGGAAGACTGAGGAGAAGGAAATGCCAAAATGCCTGAAGTCCAGTGTCAAGTACCCACAGTCAGTGATGGTGTGGGGTGCCATGTCAGCTGCTGGTGTTGGTCCACTGTGTTTCATCAAGGGCAGGGTCAATGCAGCTAGCTATCAGGAGATTTTGGAGCACTTCATGCTTCCATCGGCTGAAATGCTTTATGGAGATGAAGATTTCATTTTTCAGCACGACCTGGCACCTGCTCACAGTGCCAAAACCACTGGTAAATGGTTTACTGACCATGGTATTACTGTGCTCAATTGGCCTGCCAACTCTCCTGACCTGAACCCCATAGAGAATCTGTGGGATATTGTGAAGAGAAAGTTGAGAGACGCAAGACCCAACACTCTGGATGAGCTTAAGGCCGCTATTGAAGCATCCTGGGCCTCCATAACATCTCAGCAGTGTCACAGGCTGATTGCCTCCATGCCACGCCGCATTGAAGCAGTCATTTCTGCCAAAGGATTCCCGACAAAGTATTGAGTGCATAACTGAACATTATTATTTGATGGTTTTTTTGTTTGTTATTAAAAAACACTTTTATTTGATTGGACGGGTGAAATATGCTAATTTATTGAGACAGGTTTTTTGGGTTATCAGGAGTTGTATGCCAAAATCATCAGTATTAAAACAATAAAAGACCTGACAAATTTCAGTTGGTGGATAATGAATCTATAATATATGAAAGTTTAATTGTAATCATTACATTATGGTAAATAATGAAATTTAACACTATATGCTAATTTTTTGAGAAGGACCTGTACATGGTTATTAGATCGCCCCTCAGTCGTCTTTTTTCTAGACTAAATAATCCTAATTTTGCTAATGTCTCTGGGTATTGTAGTGCCCCCATCCCCTTTATTAATTTTGTTGCCCTCCTTTGTACTCGCTCTAGTTCCATTATATTCTTCCTGAGCATCAGTGCCCAAAACTGTACACAGTACTCCATGTGCGGTCTAACCAAGGATTTGTACAGAGGCAGTATAATGCTCTCGTCATGTGTATCCAGACCTTTTTTAATGCACCCCTTGATCCTGTTTGCCTTGGCAGCTGCTGCCTGGCACTGGCTGCTCCAGGTAAGTTTATCATTAACTAGGATCCCCAAGTCTTTCTCCATGTCAGATTTACCCAGTGGTTTCCCATTCAGTGTGTAATAATGGTGATATTGATTCCTTCTTCCTATGTGTATAATAACCGTACATTTTATAGTCCAGACCATATGCTCAAATTTCCAGGCTAACCTGGTTTGCTACATTTAAAGATGCTGTGTGTATGAGAATGGCTACTGTGCATTTCAAATATCCTGTGCCCCCTCCCTTCTCCCTATATACAGACAGCAGGAAATATTCTGGCTAGTAGACTATTTGCTAACTCCCTTTGAAGCTCAGTGAAGCTGCATTTTGACACCTCTATATGCTCCCAGGAGATTCCCCCTTGTGGTTCTAAGTCCCGCATAAGAGCAGGGACATGCTATATCCCGTGTGTTTACAATACTGGTATATTTAGTTTTACCACTTTGTCAACTAAATGTAACTCTACTGCTATTAGGATTTCCCTTATTGATTATATATTTCCTTCACAAGTTTCCCAAAAAAACAATTCCTGAATTGCTGGTTTTTCTTCATTCTGCCTCCCAAAAATTCGGAATAGAAAGCGCTCAAAAAATGTTATTTGACCGAAAGTGGTACCAACAAAATGTCAACTCATCCCACAAAAAACAATCCCTTACATGACTTTGTCAGCAGATATATAAGAAAACTATAGCTCTTAAAATATGGTGATGAAAAGTTTTTGCAATAAAAAGCATCTTTTAGTGTGTGACAGCAGCCAAGCATGAAAAAGGTATAAATCTGGTGGTGCTGTAATCACACCGACCCAAAGAATAAAGTTGCCTAATCACTTATACCGCATGAGGAATGGCATAAAAATAAAACCTATGCTTCACCTTCTGTTGATTTGTTCATTCTGCCTCTAAAGATCGCAGTAACGCTTGGCTCACATTTATCCTGTGCTCTGCGCCGAGTGCTTATACCGGGGTTTCCATGTAAATGTCTGAAATAGGTGATTCAAACGGGACCCCCAGCAGAAGATTCCCTATAATGAGGCAGATGGAGGCACTGTGAACTCTCTCTGGCCTATGATCCGGAGGTGTCTGTATTTTGAAGCATAAAAGCGCAATCAACCACAGGTTGGTGCACTTCTGAAAAGGACAACGCTGAACAGAGGCTAAATGGAGTTCAGAGTAACTCTGCTACCTCATTATTGTGAATGGATTCCTCAGGTTTCATTTGAATCACGTCACTGGGAGATTTAGATGGAAACTTGGATGTACTATAAGTACTCAGCGTAGTGTGCAGGATAAATGTGATCCAAAATGTTATGTAAAATGTTCCCAAGCAAAGCTTCAAAACAATCCACACAAAAATCAAGTCCCCACTCAGGTCTGTCATCTGTTAATGGAAATATAAGGGACTTTCATGTTATTGGTAGCTTTGGAAAAGTGAAATGGCTTGTGGCCCCCCAAAAGAAATTCAGCAAATTCTGCGCTCCCAAATTCTCCTCTCCCTTCTGAGCCCCAGTATGCCTAAACCACATTTAGCATCCACATATTTGGAATTTCTGTAGCAATGAAAGTTTGCCTGTGTATAATCACCCATCCCCTGCAGACTGTGAGCCCTCGCGGGCAGGGTCCTCCCTCCTTATGTACCCGTATGCCTTGTTTTTTGCTCATATTTAATGTATTTGTTTATATTTGCCCCGTATTTCACATGTAAAGCGCCGTGGAATAAATGACGCTATAAAAATGTATAATAATAATAATTTACGGGTGCATATCTCCAGGGGCACGAGCTGGGCATAATGTACAGGGCACTACAACATACTGGGCACTACAATAGCAAATTTGCAATTTTCACTCAACAACATCCACTGCTGCTTGTTTCTGGAAAACACCCATGGAGTCAAATCATCACTACACCTGTAGATAAAGTCCCATAGGCGTACCATTTCCAAAATGGGTTCACGTGAGGGGGGATTCTGCTCTTCTATCACTTGGGGGCTCTGTATATGGAGTTTGTAAACTATTCTAGGAAAATCTGTGCTCCAGGAGGCAAATTGCACTCCATCCCTCCTGAGTCTCACGGTATGGCTAAGCACTACTAAAAAGCCATTTTAAACCATTTTCCTTTGTAAAAATATAAAATCTGGGGCTAAAGTTTGGTGGTAAAAGTGTAATATTTTTTTCTTCACTGCCCAATGGTATAAAATTCTGTGATACACCTGTGGTGTCAATATAATCATTGCACCCATGGATGAATTCATTGAGAGGTGTAGTTTATAAAATGGGGTCAATTACGGGGGGGGGGCTGTGCTCTTTTGGCAGCTTAGGGGTTCTCCCAGTGGGTCATGACATCTGCAAAACATAACAGTTAAAACTGCACTATAATATGGCGCGCCTTCCCTTCTGAGTTTTGCACTGTGCTTGAAAAGTATTTTCCAATTACATGTAGAGTATTGGCGCATTCATAAGAATTTTTTTTACAACAAACTGAGGCCTATTTTTTCCTATTAGCCCTTAGAAAAACTAAAATCTTGGGGCTGAAACAATATTTTAGCAGTAAAATGTATTTATTCTTTCTACACCGAGCAATGGTATAAAATTCCGTGAGGCACAGGTGGTGTCAATATGATCAGTATCTGCCGATTCCAACCAATTTTGCGCTCCAAAAGTCCAATGGCATTCCTTTTCTTCCGCGCCCTGCTGTGCGCCCAAACAGTAGTTTTCCACGATATATGCCAGTATGTGTGTACTCAAGAGAAATTTCACAACAAATTGTGTTACATTTTCTCCTGTTACCCGTGTCAAAATAAAAAAATTGGGGTCTAATGTGAAATTTTTGTGAAAAAAAGTTAAACGTTAATTTTTTCCTTCCACATTCCAAAACTACTGTGAAGCATCTGAAGGGTTAATAAACTTCTTGATTGTGGTTTTCAGTACTTTAAGGGTGCAGTTTTTAGAATGGTGTCACTTTTGGGTATTTTCTGTCATATAGGCCCCTCAAAGTCACTTCAAATGTGATGTGGTCTCTAAAATAAATTGTTTTGTAATTTTTGTTGGTAAAATGAGAAATCGCTGCTCAACTTTTTACCCTTCTAACAAATAAATTGTTTCAAAAACTGTGCTGATGTAAAGTAGATATGGGGGAAATATTATTTATTAACTATTTTGTGTGACATACAGTTGTATGAAAAATTGTTTCCCCCTTCCTGATTTCCTATTCTTTTGCATGTTTGTCAAACTTAAATGTTTCAGATCACCAAACAAATTTAAATATTACACAAAGATAACACAAGTAAACACAAAATGCAGTTTTTAAATGAAGGCCTTTATTAGGGTTAGGGTATGTTTCCACGGTAAGTAAACGCTGCTTGTTTGACGCTGCTGCGTCAAACAAGCAGCGTCCAGATGTTCCAGCATAGTGGAGGGGATTTTATGAAATCCCGTCTCCACTATGCGTGGAAACCCGCACGCGGCGGCCCTGCGACTCCGGACATGCTGCGCGTCTTTTCAGAACGCAGCATGTCCGTACACCTTGCGGGGACGCAGCGTCCCCGCAAGGCATATCACAGGGCCCTATGGCGAGGGGTGCGATGATCCCGGATGTGTACTGTACACATCCGGCACCATCGCGTCCCATTAAGGGGGCGGGGCTTAGCGCCGAGCGGCTTCGCCACTGCGGCGATACCGCCGCGTAGCCTGAACGTGGAGCCATACCCTAAGTCTCCACGTTCAGGATTGCATCAGGATTTGGTCAGGATTTTCCATCAGTTTTTGTAAGCCAAAACCAGGAGTGGGTGATGAATACAGAAGTGGTGCATATGTTTCTATTATACTTTTCCTCTGATTGTTCCACTCCTGGTTTTGGCTTACAAAAACTGATGGAAAATCCTGACAAAATCCTGATGCAATCCTGAACGTGGACACATACCCTTAGCGTTTTTGGTGCTTTTTTTTATGCACCAAATCCTGATCTTCTTGGCAGGAAAGCTGTGCCAGAAACGCAGGTTTAGGTGCGTTTTTTTTCTCTTTGTGCATGCAAATAAAGTTGTGTACCCACAGAGAAAAAAAAAACCTCCTGTAGATAGATAGAATGAATATACCGGCCTTGGAGGATGTTCATTCAGTTGTTTAATTTTGTAGAAAAAAAGCAGATCACAGACATGGCACAAAACTAAAGTCATTTCAAATGGCAAATATCTGGCTTTAACAAACACTAAAAGAAATCAAGAACAAAAAATGTGGTAGTAGTCAGTAATGTTTTTTTTTTTTTTTCACCAAGCATAGGGGAAAAATTTTTGGAATCACCCAATTCTGAGGGAAAAAATTATGGAATCGCCCTGTAAATTTTTTGTTCTTGATTTCTTTTAGTGTTTCTTAAAGCCAGAAAGTTGCCATTTGAAATGACTTTAGCTTTGTGCCATGTCTGTGATCTGCTTTTTTCTACACAATTAAACAACTGAATGAACATCCTCCAAGGCCGGTGAGTCCATAATTTTTGCCAGGAGTTGTAGATTAATAGGATAGATAACCTGCGGTAACCTCTTCCCCGGCATTTTCCCACGGTGCAGAGGTTACCTCAGGTCAGGCTGTGAGGGAGTGCAGGCTCAGTGACATCGCCCCCTATCACTGAAGCAAGCGACGACAGCATCTCCTCATTCCCCAGTAGCTTACAGCCAGGAGCGGTCGCATTAGCAGTGCTCCCAGTTGTAAACGTTATCTCCCCTAGATATGGATTACTGCGTGGGACACTCGTTATATTGGACTACGTCGGAACAGGGAGGATTTGCGTTGGTTTATTATTTTTATTTCAGGAGATCGAGGGCTTTGCTTGGAATGGCAGACTAATAAAGATGGCAAAACTGTGTATATTGTTTTATTTCATTAAAATACTTTTTTCTTACTGTGTGGTGTTTATTTAACCCTTTAACTACAATAGGATTAGTAATGGATAGGTGTCTTATCGACACCTCTCCATTACTAAGCCGGCTGAATGTCATCTTACAATAGGAAGGTGACATGAACACCTCATTACCCCGCTTGCCACCGCTACAGGGCAACTGGGAAGTCGGGCAAAGCTCCAGAATTGGCGCATCTAATAGATGCGCCTTTTCTGGGCAGCTGCGGGCTGTTATTTTTAGGCTGGGGTGGCCTATATCGATGGCCCCTTACCAGCCTGAGAATACCAGCCCCCAGCTGTGAGCTTTAGCAAGGCGGGCTTTCAAAAATGGGGGGGACCCCATGCCTTTTTTAAATTATTTACCGTATATACTCGAGTATAAGCCGACCCCCCTAATTTTGCCAGAAATAGCTGGGGAAAACTTAATGACTCGAGTATAAGCCTAGGGTTGAAAATGCAGCAGCTACCGGTAAATGTCAAAAATAAAAATAGATACTAATAACAGTAAAATTAATTGAGACATCAGTAGGTTAAGTGTTTTTGAATATCCATATTGAATCAGGAGCCCCATATAATGCTCCATACAGTTCATGATAGGCCCCATGAGATGCTCCATATTAAAATATGCCCCACATAATGCTGCACAAATGCTGATTATGGCCCCATAAGATGCTCCATAGAGATATTTGCCCCATATAATGCTGTACATGGCCCCATAAGATGTTCCATAGAAATATTTGCCCTGTAGAATGCTGCACAAATGCTGATTATGGCCCCATAAGATGCTCCATACAGACATTTGCCCCATATAATGCTGCACAAATGCTTATTATGGCCCCATAAGATGCTCCATACAGACATTCACCCTGTATAATGCTCCACAAATGCTGATTATGGCCCCATAAGATGCTCCATACAGACATTTGCCCCATATGCTGTTGCTGCGATTAAAAAAAAATAAAAAAATCACATACTCACCTCTCGACGCTCAGGCCCACGGCACTTGTTATAGTCACCTGTCCGCGTTCCACCGCTGGGCGCAGCTGCGTCTTCCGCGTCCTCTGCACTGACTGTTCAGAGAGAGGGCGGCACGAGCACTAATCGAGTCATCGCGCCCTCTGACCTGAGCGTCACTGCAGAGGACGCAGAAGACGGAGCGGCGCCTGACGGTGGAACGAGGGATAGGTGAATATCGCACACTGCCCCCGTCATACTCACCTGCTCCTGGTGCGGTCCCTGCACGTCCCTGGTTCTCCGGGCGCTGACAGCTTCTTCCTGTATTGAGCGGTCACCGTTACCGCTCATTACAGTAATGAATATGCGGCTCCACCCCTATGGGAGTGGAGTTGGGTCCATATTCATTACTGTAATGAGCGGTACCATGTGACCGCTCACTACAGGAAGAAGCTGCCGGGGAACCAGGGACCACGCAAGGAGCAGGTGAGTATGATTAGACAGCTGCTGCTCCCCCTCCCCTGCTGACCCCTGGGTATGACTCGAGTATAAGCCGAGAGGGGCAATTTCAGCCTAAAAAAATGGGCTGAAATTCTCGGCTTATACTAGAGTATATACGGTATTTAAATTTAAAAAAAAAGTGTGAGGAGCCCTCTATTCTTGATAACTAGTATTGCTGAAGCTGACAGCTGGGGGTTGCAGCCCCCAGCTGCGAGTTTTGTCTGGCTGGTTATCAAAAATAGGGGGAACCCACGCCGTTTTTTAAAAATTATTTGTAGTGCAGGAGCGGCAGATGAATACTCCCATCTGCCGCTCCTGCTGTCACTGTAATTAGCGCTAGCAGGTGTCAGATGATGGGATCAGTAGTCCCATCATCTGACACCAGTGATCTGAGGTAAAGTTCATACCTCCGATCACAGCCGTGGCTCTCTGACCGGCGAGGATGATTTCCCCGCCGATCAGAAGCGGTGTTTGCCGCGCTGTCTGTTATGATCTGGTGGCCTAAGAGCAGCATGAGATGTACTCTGGAGAAGGTGGTACCTGTACTGACCGCAGACCCTGAACCTAACACCGCAACTAGAAGTAGCCGTGGAATGTACCTAGCGCTCCCTGGACATCTTGACACAGCCGGAGGACTAATTACCCCTAAAGATAGAAAAGGGAAAACTATCTTGCCTCAGAGAAAATTCCCAAAGGATAGGCAGCCCCCCACAAATATTGACTGTGAGAGGAGAGGGAAAAAACATACAGACTGAAATCAGAATTTAGCAAAGGAGGCCACTTCTAGCTAAATAGAAAGGATAGGACAGAGTACTATGCGGTCAGTATTAAAACACTAGAAAATATCCACCACAGAAAATACAAAAACTCCACAGCTAACTAAAGATATGGAGGGTATATCTGCATCTCCAGAGATACCAGCTTGGCTAAACAAATCTTTATACAGGCCAAGCTGGACAAGACAAAAAAAACATGGAAAAGAACTGAACAATAAGGCCACAGCATGTGGACAGCAAAAAATCAAGGCCAGAACTTATCATTGTTGAAAAGAACTGCAAAGCAGGAGAGACCAGGCAGAGATGTCTCCAGGAACAATGGACAACTGGCACTGACTAAAGGGTGAAGCAAGACTAAATAGCCCAGTCAGATTTGCAAAAAGTGAACACACCTGACAAATGCTGCGACTCAGAGACAGCAGCGCTACCACTTACAACCACCGGAGGGAGCCCAAGAGCAGAATTCACAACAGCTGTCATGCATATGACAGCGTGTCAAACACTGTAATGTTGGACCCCCCATTCAGGTGAATGGGGTTCGGGTCCGCTCTGCTGGATGACAGGCTGTATGGATGCATCATGCAGCCTGCCATCTAGATGTAACAGAGCAGTACAATACGTCATGAAAAAACACTTAGAATCACTAGGATCCGCTGAAGCGTTCCAGAGGTATTACCACATAAAGTGACACTGATCAGAATTATAAAATTTGGCCTGGTCATGGATGAAAACAGGCTTGGAGGGGTAAAAGGGCTAAAGCAGAAAAAAGGTCACCCAGGAAAATATACGTTAAAAAGCTCAGCGTGAACCCTCTCTCTCAAAGAATGGCTAAACCATTAAAAAAAGTTTTATTGAAAGGCCGTGATATTTGGACTATTGTAATTCGCAGGTAAGGTAATATTTGGAGCACAGATACAATTAATAATGTGGATGATATTGTTGTCTTGGTGTAACATTTTTAGTTTTGGTCAAGTCATGAAATGTTCTACCAACTCCAAGGATAATGAATTGAATTCTTCATCTGAAAAGAGATAACTCTTTACAATGCCGATGACAGACTCCTCAGTTAGAATACTGAAATCTTCCTCACTCTTGAAGGGCAAGTGACCGGCAAGTTCACAAAGTGCCACATTAAATGCAGACTCCTCCTTCGCACCGAAACAAGACTTTCTTGCCCATATGACTACACGGATCCCTTCTCTTTGGCACGCAGTGTTGGCTGGATTACTACCTCTTGTCATAAACATATTGTGCGCAATGTTTCGACTTACAAAATAATCTGTCACTCGGCATATGCTCTGGGAGGCAGACATCAGGTCTTTCCCTTCAGTGTAAAAAAAGAAACCTGGAGCTGGGAAATTAACAAGTTGGTGGAAATGAATATTGGGGATCAGGGGTTTGCTCTGTGCTGACTCAATCAGTAGCTCTTCATCGAGATAGAATCCATGTAAATGTAAGTGGTTAATAGATGCAAACCCACCAAGGCTGTTAAATCCAACTCTAAAACCAGGGTGACCACTGAGAAGTATGGATTCTAATCCAAGCAATGTCAGATCTGGGGTCAAAATCTGAGTCAAACACAATGATGGGTCTGGTATAAATAAAACATGGCCAAATTCAAGAGGGCTTACATTAATTACCACTAAAGTACGGCTATGCCTTCTACCTGGCAGGGAAAAACCGGAATTAGGGTCTCTAGCTGTAGGTGCTCCAGTAGACACTTCCTCAGATCTGACCATCTGAAATAGAATCTCCTCATGCTTCATTCTATTGAAATTGAATTGGCTTGGGTTGAATTTCTCTTGGATGCTCTTTATGTCCTGAGGCTTCCTCCTCTCTATGCCCCTCTTGACATTAAGCTGTGCTACATATTTCACAGAACCAGGTAAAATTTTGGTTTCTAAGCTCCACAGTGGATAGCGGAAGAGACCTTGCTCCATCTTTTCTACCCATCTAGACTGCAGCACTCTATCAAAATCAGAAATGAAACTTTTGTCCTCTGTATATATTCTCCTCCTTGGCCATGTGATCCCCGGCAAGATAAAGTCTTCTTCTGTATATCTGTATTCTTCCATTATCGCTCCATTGAATCCAGATGATTGATTTAAAGCCATGTTTCCATTACCTACAGCATGCGCACATATGTATGGACCCTGAAAAACAAATAATGATTATTTCTTCATTACATGTGGCCTCTGAAGCAAGCCATAAGGGTATGTGCACATGTATTTTTTAGGTCTGCGGATTTTTTAGCAGCTGTTTTGATTAATCCGCAGGTAAAAGGCACTGCATTTTACCTGCGGATTTAATGTGGTTTTTGTGCAGATTCCACCTGCAGTTTTACACCTGCGGATTCCTATAATGGAGCAGGTGTAAACCACTGTGGAATCTGCACAAAGAATTGACATGCTGCAGAATAAACAACGCAGCGTTTCCGCGCGTTTTTTTCTGCAGCATGTGCACTGCGGATTTTGTTTTCCATAGGTTTACATGGTACTGTAAGCTCAGGGAAAACTGCTGCGGACCCACAGTGGCGGATCCGCTACAAAATCCGCAACGTGTGCACATAGCCTAAGTGTAGACGTTCTCAGTGCATCTGATGACCATGTCGCCTCAAAAAAAAAAAAAAAAAAAGCAACAGAACTATTGAGGAGCGCCAGTGCTCGTTACTCGAGTCTGCCTAGGATGCTCAGGTATGCAGATAGTACATGCGGGCACTGCTCGTGTCTGGCAATGCCTCCATGTTTTTTGGCTAAGAGCCGCGAAACATGCGGCTGCGGGAACTCAAACATGTTCCTCGAGCACCCGCCTACAAAATGTCACACGGAGAGCACTAGGATCAATGTTACTCAATTAGGCCATCCACATAAGCGGTTTATTTTTCCCTGACCAAATCTACGCGTGGAAAAAAAAAAAAAAAAATCTGCATGCACTAGTCTCCTCCATGTGTCAGATGAAACTTGTATTCAAGCTTATGGGGGCGCAAAAAATCGAATCCCATTCGGATTAACCATAAAGTATTCGATTTTTATGGATACATTGTAATTCTTGGCTGATTGATGAGAAATCTCCAGCACTTTTGTACATGTAGTATTTGTGCCATGTAAGTGGTCCTGGGAAATACTGCGCTCACCAAACTATTAGCTACACTCACACGACCATGTATTCCTTCTGAATGCTGCCCATGAAAAAAACTGACCTCACAGACCAATGTTATTCAATAGGGCTGTTCATATGACCGCTGTCCACAGGGATCGAATGTCCTTGTGGAAAAGATTGCTGCATGCACTATGCTCTCTTGTATTTTGCAAGAAACTTGTCTACTCAAGTCTATGGGTGCGCAAAAAAAAAAATCATATCTTGTTCAGATCAATCACATAAGGAGATCAGACTACAAAATGTCAGCTTCATTAAAGTGAACCTGTCAGGATTGTGCACAGTAACCTACAGACAGTGTCAGGTCGGCGCCGTTATACTGATTACAATGATACCTTGGTTGATGAAATCCGTCTTGTGGTTGTTGTTTAATCTTTATTTTCAGTTTTCAGTTAATGATATACCCGTGCTCCGGGGCGGCCTGTGGGGGTCTTCAAGTGGTGCTTCATGTGTATGGCTTCTGACAGGTCACTGATCTCTCACTGACTGGCCCCCTATTTTACATAACGTATAGAATATTGTGGGGCTAGAAAAAAAAATACATCTAGCAAAATGGCATCGGTGGCGGTGCCCGCGCTGTAGCATGATACCCAGCTAATACACATAAATTAATTTATGCATTTTATCTCCCCACATTATCTTCAGCAAAATGGAACTGGCGGCGCCTGCGCAGTAGTATCTATCATGTTCCGCCGCCATTTTGATGGAGTCAATTTTTTCTCTAGCAAGATGGCACCTGCACAGCAGCATCTATCACATTCTGATAGATGCTACTGCACATGCGCCACCAATTGTTTCTTTTCCTCTCGCAAAATGGCGCTTGCGGTGGCACCTGCACAGTAGCATCTATCAGAATGTGATAGATGAGACTGCGCAGGTTCCGCCACCATCATTTTGATGAAGCTAATGTGGAGTAAAACAAAAAAAATTACTATAGGTCTAAAGCATAAATGCATGCATGCATATTAGCCATGTATCGTACAGCGCAGGCACAACCGCCATTTTGATGATTTTTATTTTTTTAAGCCACACAATATTCTATGCACTATGTAAAATAGGGGGCAGGTCAGTGAGGGATCAGTGACCTGACAGAAGCCATACACATGAATCCCCCCACAGCCCTGCCCCGGAGCAGGAGCACATCATTAATTGAAACCTGAAAATAAACATTAACCCCTTAATCCCATATGACGTACTATCCCGTCAAGGTGACCTGGGACTTAATTCCCAGTGACGGGATAGTACGTCATATGCGATCGGCCGCACTCACGGGGGGAGCGCGGCCGATCGCAGCCGGGTGTCAGCTGACTATCGCAGCTGACATCCGGCACTATGTGCCAAGAGCAGTCACGGACCACCCCCGGCACATTAACCCCCGGAACACTGCGATCAAACATGATCGCAGTGTACCGGCGGTACAGGGAAGCATCGCGCAGGGAGGGGGCTCCCTGCGGGCTTCCCCGAGACGATCGGTACAAGGCGATGTGCTCACCTTGTACCGAGCGTCTCCTCCCTGCAGTCCCCGCATCCAAAATGGCCGCGGGGCTGCATCCGGGTACTGCAGGGAGTACTTCCGGGTCCACAGCAGGCGCTGGTAAGCCTGCAGCCCTGTCAGTCAGATCGCTGATCTGACAGAGTGCTGTGCAAACTGTCAGATCAGCGATCTGTGATGTCCCCCCCTGGGACAAAGTAAAAAAAAAAAAAAAATTCCACATGTGTAAAAAAAAATATATATATATAAAAAAAAAATTCCTAAATAAAGAAAAAAAAATATTATTCCCATAAATACATTTCTTTAAATAAAAAAAACAATAAAAGTACACATATTTAGTATCGCCGCGTCCGTAATGACCCAACCTATAAAACTGTCCCACTAGTTAAACCCTTCAGTGAACACCGTAAGAAAAAAAAAAAAGAGGCAAAAAACAACGCTTTATTATCATACCGCTTAACAAAAAGTGGAATAACACGCAATCAAAAAGATGGATATAAATAACCATGGTACCGCTGAAAACGTCATCTTGTCCCGCAAAAAACAAGCCGCCATACAGCATCATAAGCAAAAAAATAAAAAAGTTATAGTCCTCAGAATAAAGCGATGCCAAAATAATTATTTTTTCTATAAAATAGCTTTTATCGTATAAAAGCGCCAAAACATATATATATAAATGAGATATCGCTGTAATCGTACTGACCCGACGAATAAAACTGCTTTATCAATTTTACCAAACGTGGAACGGTATAAACGTCTCCCCCAAAAGAAATTCATGAATAGCTGGTTTTTGGTCATTCTGCCTCACAAAAATCGGAATAAAAAGCGATCAAAAAATGTCATGTGCCCGAAAATATTACCAATAAAAACATCAACTCCTTCCGCAAAAAACAAGACCTCACATGACTCTGTGGACCAAAATATGGAAAAATTATAGGTCTCATGTGGAGACGCAAAAACTTTTTTGCTATAAAAAGCGTCTTTTAGTGTGTGACAGCTGCCAATCATAAAAATCCGATATAAAAAAAGCTATAAAAGTAAATCAAACCCCCCTTCATCACCCACTTAGTAAGGGAAAAATAATAAAATTAAAAAAAGTATTTATTTCCCTTTTCCCATTAGGGTTAGGGCTAGTGTTAGGGTTAGGGTTGGGGCTAGGGTTGGAGCTAAAGTTAGGGTTAGGGTTGGGGCTAAAGTTAGGGTTAAGGTTTGGATTACATTTACGGTTGAGATTAGGGGTGTGTCAGGGTTAGGGGTGTGGTTAGGGTTACCGTTGGGATTAGGGGTGTGTTTGGATTAGGGTTTCAGGTAGAATTGGGGAGTTTCCACTATTCAGGCACATCAGGGGCTCTCCAAACGTGACATGGCGTCCGATCTCAATTCCAGCCAATTCTGCATTGAAAAAGTAAAACAGTGCTCCTTCCCTTCCGAGCTCTCCCATGCGCCCAAACAGGGGTTTACCCCAACATATGGGGTATCAGCGTACTCGGGACAAATTGGACAACAACTTTTGGGGTCCAAGTTCTCTTGTTATCCTTGGGAAAATAAAAATTTGGGGGGCTAAAAATCATTTTTATGGGAAAAAAAAGGATTTTTTATTTTCACGGCTCTGCATTGTAAACTGTAGTGAAACACTTGGGGGTTCAAAGTTCTCACAACATATCTAGATAAGTTCCTTGGGAGGTCTAGTTTCCAATATGGGGTCATTTGTGGGGGGTTTCTACTGTTTGGGTACATCAGGGGCTCTGCAAATGCAACGTGACGCCTGCAGACCAATCCATCTAAGTCTGCATTCCAAATGGCGCTCCTTCCCTTCCGAGCTCTGCCATGCGCCCAAACAGTGGTTCCCCCCCACATACGGTGTATCAGCGTACTCAGGACAAATTGGACAACAACTTTTGGGGTCCAATTTCTCCTGTTACCCTTGGGAAAATACAAAACGGGGGGCTAATAAATCATTTTTGTGAAAAAAAAGAATTTTTATTTTCACGGCTCAGCGTTATAAACTGTAGTGAAACACTTGGGGGTTCAAAGCTCTCAAAACACATCTAGATAAGTTCCTTAGGGGGTCTACTTTCCAAAACGGTGTCACTTGTGGGGGGTTTCAATGTTTAGGCACATCAGGGGCTCTCCAAACGCAACATGGCGTCCCATCTTAATTCCAGTCAATTTTGCATTGAAAAGTAAAATGGCGCTCCTTCCCTTCCGAGCTCTGCTATGTGCCCAAACAGTGGTTTACCCCCACATATGGGGTATCGTCGTACTCAGGACAAATTGCACAACAACTTTTGTGGTCTAATTTCTTCTCTTACCCTTGGGAAAATAAAAAATTGGGGGCGAAAAGATAATTTTTGTGAAAAAATATGATTATTTTTACAGCTCTGCATTATAAACTTCTGTGAAGCACTTGTTGGGTCAAAGTGCTCACCACACATCTAGATAAGTTCCTTAAGGGGTCTACTTTCCAAAATGGTGTCACTTGTGGGGGGTTTCAATGTTTACGCACATCAGGGGCTCTCCAAACGCAACATGGCGTCCCATCTCAATTCCAGTCAATTTTGCATTGAAAAGTAAAATGGCGCTCCTTTCCTTCCGAGCTCTGCCATGCGCCCAAACAGTGGTTTACCCCCACATACGGGGTATCAGCATACTCATGACAAATTGTACAACAACTTTTGGGGTCCATTTTCTCCTGTTACCCTTGGTAAAATAAGACAAATTGGAGCTGAAATAAATTTTGTGTGAAAAAAAGTTAAATGTTCATTTTTATTTAAACATTCCAAAAATTCCTGTGAAACACCTGAAGGGTTAATAAACTTCTTGAATGTGGTTTTGAGCACCTTGAGGGGTGCAGTTTTTAGAATGGTGTCACACTTGGGTATTTTCTATCATATAGACCCCTCAAAATGACTTCAAATGAGATGTGGTCCCTAAAAAAAAAATGGTGTTGTAAAAATGAGAAATTGCTGGTCAACTTTTAACCCTTATAACTCCCTAACAAAAAAAAATTTTGGTTCCAAAATTGTGCTGATGTAAAGTAGACATGTGGGAAATGTTACTTATTAAGTATTTTGCGTGACATATCTCTCTGATTTAAGGGCATAAAAATTCAAAGTTGGAAAAATGCGAAATTTTCAAAATTTTCGCCAAATTTCCATTTTTTTCACAAATAAACGCAAGTTATATCAAATAAATTTTACCACTATCATGAAGTACAATATGTAACCTCATAAAGGGACAGTGGTCAGAATTGTAAAAATTGGCCCGGTCATTAACGTGCAAACCACCCTCGGGGCTTAAGGGGTTAAACAACAACCACAAAACGGATTTCAGCACCCAAGAGATCATTGTAATCAGTGTAATGATGCCAACCAATATGGTCTGTGGGACTGTTCACATGTCTGTGTTTTTTTGTGGACTGTGACCCTAATTCATCAAGATTGGTGGACTTCTCGCCAGTCTTAATTAGGGGGCGTTGTGGAGTCACATGATGCTCGCCTCTTCATGAATTAGGCAAGTGGTGAATGCCTCACCCCAGATCTTACGCCAGTCAGTGGCTAGAGTAAGATTTCTGGAGTAAGGAACGCCACATCTCGCCATAAATTAGATAAGCAATGGCATCACGCCCCCATTGCGCCCCAGATCCTCACATTTTGGAGGAGCTGCAAAAAAAATAGAATGAAAAGACTAAGGGTTGCAAAAACATGTTGTCTGACTTTTCAAGATAATTGAAGCTAGAATTCTGGGGAAATTGTTTTGATGATTCTGCGGATATTTTCCTGCAAAAACCACTGTGGTCTGTTTCTGATCAGAGTCACAGATTGCCTGCTGCCCCCTCCCTGGGGTCTCTTCACCTGCTGACCCCTCCCCCTGGGTCTCCTCGCCTGCTGCCCCCTCCCCCAGGGTCTCTTCACTTGCTGCCCCCACCTCCGGGGTCTCTTCACCTGCTGACCCCTCCCCCTGTGTCTCCTCGCCTGCTGCCCCCACCCCCAGGGTCTCTTCACCTGCTGTCCCTCCCTCGGGGTCTCCTCACCTGCTGCCCCCACCCCCAGGGTCTCTTCACCTGCTGCCCCCTCCGCCGGGGTCTCCTCACCTGCTGCCCCCACCCCCAGGGTCTCTTCACCTGCTGACCCCTCCCCCGGGGTCTCCTCGCCTGCTGACCCCATCCCCAGGGCCTCTTCATCTGCTGCCCCCACCCCCAGGGTCTCTTCACCTGCTGACCCCTCCCCCGAGGTCTTCTCACCTGCTGCCCCACCCCCAGGGTCTCTTCACCTGCTAACCCCTCCCCCGGGGTCTCCTCACCTGCTGCCCCCACCCCCAGGGTCTCTTCACCTGCTGACACCTCCCCCTGAGTCTCCTCGCCTGCTGCCCTCACCCCCAGGGTCTCTTCACCTGCTGTCCCTCCCCCGGGGTCTCCTCACCTGCTGCCCCCACCCCAGGGTCTCTTCACCTGCTGCCCCCACCCCGGGGTCTCTTCACCTGCTGCCCCCTCCCCCGGGGTCTCCTCACCTGCTGCCCCCACCCCCGGGGTCTCTTCACCTGCTGACCCCTCCCCCGAGGTCTTCTCACCTGCTGCCCCACCCCCAGGGTCTCTTCACCTGCTAACCCCTCCCCCGGGGTCTCCTCACCTGCTGCCCCCACCCCCAGGGTCTCTTCACCTGCTGACACCTCCCCCTGAGTCTCCTCGCCTGCTGCCCTCACCCCCAGGGTCTCTTCACCTGCTGTCCCTCCCCCGGGGTTTCCTCACCTGCTGCCCCCACCTCAGGGTCTCTTCACCTGCTGCCCCCACCCCGGGGTCTCTTCACCTGCTGCCCCCTCCCCCGGGGTCTCCTCACCTGCTGCCCCCACCCCCAGGGTCTCTTCACCTGCTGCCCCCACCCCCGGGGTCTCTTCACCTGCTGCCCCCACCCCCGGGGTCTCTTCACCTGCTGCACCCTCCCCCGGGGTCTCCTCACCTGCTGCCCCCACCCCGAGGGTCTCTTCACCTGCTGCTCCCACCCCCAGGGTCTCTTCACCTGCTGCCCCCACCCCCGGGGTCTCCTCACCTGCTGCCCCCACCCCGAGGGTCTCTTCACCTGCTGCTCCCACCCCCAGGGTCTCTTCACCTGCTGCCCCCTCCCCCGGGGTCTCTTCACCTGCTGCCCCCACCCCCGGGGTCTCTTCACCTGCTGCACCCACCCCCGGGGTCTCTTCACCTGCTGTCCCTCCCCCGGGGTCTCCTCACCTGCTGCCCCCTCCCCCGGGGTCTCCTCACCTGCTGCCCCCACCCCCAGGGCTTCTTCACCTGCTGACCCCTCCCCCAGGATCTTCTCACCTTCTGCCCCCACCCCCAGGGTCTCTTCACCTGCTGACCCCCCCCCCAGGGTCTTCTCACCTTCTGCCCCTCCTCTCGGGTTTTTTTCACCTGCTGCCCTACATTCTCATCTGCTGCCCCTCTGTCGGGGTCTCCTCGCCTGCTGCCTTTCCCTCGGGGTCTCCTCACCAGCGGTCTCACGGGTCTCCCTCTCCTCTGTCTCACACCGCCGGCCGGTCACTGTGACTTCCTAGCCAGACTATACCACCTAGAAACATCTGTAGGGGTGTGCCGGTACTAATACACCCCCGTCCCCAGCAGTGAGTCACGAGACAGAGCTAGCACACCGTTTATACTCTTCTAAATAAAGTGCAGCTATAATTCCGGGCACAATCCACATAACAGCTGTCAAAACTGAGAAAAAGGAACATCCCTCTGAAAGTGATGGAAATGGACGCGGCCTCCACATGGCCGGTAGCCGTGCAGCAGCAGCAGTACAGTACAGTGCCGCCTACAGTACCGCACACGTCAGTCACAGCCGTGTCACCCCGCTCCCCATATACAATGACACCTTCCGCAGCCCCATGGCTAGTCACGCCCATGTACGGGATGAGGGCGGGGTCATATGAAATATGCAAATCAGGCGTCTCCCGAGCAGCAGGTGTGACGTAGAGGCGGAAGTTTTACTGCAGTTTCCAGAGTGTGAGGCGCGGGGAGAAGTTGGGGTCCGAGACTTGGAGAAGAGGTCACTATGGGGGGATCACACAGCCAGCTGTCCAAACAGCTGCTCAACGAGTACCAGGTAGGTGGCACCGGAGGGCGCCGTATAGAGATGACACTAGAGGGGCGCTCCAGGAATACAGAGTGCGGCCGCTCCTGGCTCATCCCTGCTCACTGAGTGTCTCCATAGTTACAGTCACCCCTCTGGCCAAATGATGGGGCAAGTGATCGGGGAGGAAACACGTGACTGTTCTGTCCCGGGGGTAACAGCAGCTGGACTTATTAGGGGAAAGGTTATTATAGGGTTAATGTGTCTGAAAACAATTGTGCAATGGGGTCAGCTAAAAAATCTACCATAGCTATAGAAGAAGATGACGGTGCCCCCTGAATTGCTGAGAATGAGAACTCCGGCACATTGGAACTGCATTACTGCCGTAGAAAATAGGAACAAATACAGTAACACCCTCTGGCGCTGTACCGTGCAAACATGGAAGATCCGAAATATGAATTGCATTACTGCTCCAGAAAATAGGAACAATTGCGAATACATAAACTGGCCAATTCATGTGTACCCGGCAGCCACGATAAGGCGATTCTCGTTGCTGGGAACCTAATGTCAGTCTTTTAATATTTGTATACATAGTCTCTCTGACCGAGCTCTCCACCCCTCAGCCTCAGGAGCCTTTAATCACAGCAGGATCCCACCTTCCCACATAAATGCAAAAAAAAGGAGAAGCCAGCACTGCTTATGGTCAGAACGCAATACAAATGGTGCAAATGCACATACTGAATTCTAACTGTATTTCAAATATGAGACATTTAGCAAACAATTGATCAATTCTTTGAGCTACCCCGCCACTTCACGGCATTCTCATAATGGGGCAGTCCTACTCTACGTATTTATTTACATTGTGCCATTATGGCCTCCTAAATGTATAAAGAGTATAAAAAGAAAGACACCATTACATTACTATAATAGGCAAACTGTACCTGGAGCATTTTCAGAATCACTCCCTTGGTGCCATTTCTTCCTATCCCTGGTCCTGATAAGAGATGATTATAATGACAAATGTTATATTGGTGACTCGGAAGTGATATTATAGTCAGGAATTCTTATATTAGGGGAGATCTACAGTATGTATAATTGGTCTTGGCAAGATAAAAAGCGCATAATATTACCACCATGTGTTATTCCACATGTCAGTTTTGTACATTGAATTAATCTATCAAAAAGTAATTCTAATCCTTTAGAAAAAAAAATCCTGTTAACCTTTTCTGCAAACTGCGACTACCCAGCATCACCTACCATTTTGTTTGGTGTAAATTTTCGCTTATTAAATAATTTCATTGACTGGGTTGTCCAGTGCTCGGATCACGCCTTCTCAGTCCTTGTCTTTCCCCTTTTGTAAAATACTAACTCTCTGGCAACGTTCCAGCACTGGCTCCTTCGGGGATCCCAGCGGCCAGTCTGCTGGATTCACTCTCCTCTCCTTCGGACAATTCGCATACATCTGGAGGAAGGCAGAACTGTGGCTGCTGTCTCACTACTTGGATCTATGTGATTAGTCAGAAGGAGAGTGAAGCCAGCGCTGATTGTCATCCGTCCATGACAATGTCATGCAATCTCGGGAGAGCCAGTGCTAACATTGCCGGGGTGGCATTGGAGGTGAGCATAGGTGTCATTATTTTACAAGACTGAGAACATAGGGGTTGAGAAGGGGCTGTCTGAGTAGTGGAAAACCCCTTTAAAGTGAATCTGTCACCCCAAGGACGTATGTGACCTATTAATATGGGCATACAGGTAATAGAAATGTTACACTAGTCCTACCTGTCTGCCTCATATTAATGGTCTTGTTGCTGAAAAATGTTACATTCTTTATATACAGTTGTGGCCAAAAGTATTGACACCCCGCAATTCTGTCAGATAATACTCAGTTTCTTCCTGAAAATGATTGCAATCACAAATTCTTTGGTATTATTATCTTCATTTAATTTGTCTTAAATGAAAAAACACAAAAGAGAATGAAGCAAAAAGCAAAACATTGATCATTTCACACAAAACTCCAAAAATGGGCCAGACAAAAGTATTGGCACCCTCAGCCTAATACTTGGTTGCACAACCTTTAGCCAAAATAACTGCGACCAACCGCTTCCGGTAACCATCAATGAGTTTCTTACAATGCTCTGCTGGAATTTTAGACCATTCTTCTTTGGCAAACTGCTCCAGGTCCCTGATATTTGAAGGGTGCCTTCTCCAAACTGCCATTTTTAGATCTCTCCACAGGTGTTCTATGGGATTCAGGCCTGGGCTCATTGCTGGCCACCTTAGAAGTCTACAGTGCATTCTCTCAAACCATTTTCTAGTGCTTTTTGAAGTGTGTTTTGGGTCATTGCCCTGCTGGAACTATTAACATAAGGATGAATGACCTCGGGGAGACCAAAACATCCAACACCGCGGAGACACCATCACGTGTTTCTCAACGCAGTGATCCAGAACACTGCCCCCATTCCTTAAGGGAAGTATGCAAATGCATGTAGAAAAGCCGCGGAGACACCATCACGTGTTTCTCAACGCAAGCAATTTATAGCCAGGTCTTTCACCGGGAAGGAACAACCACGGGAAGGGCAGCATCCAACTACCCCGAAACAGCTGTCTGTGGATGGATACCATGTTTTGGCATAGGTGGTTTTCCTTTATTGGATGCTGCCCTTCCCGTGGTTGTTCCTTCCTGGTGAAAGACCTGGCTATTCATTGGTTGCGTTGAGAAACACGTGATGGTGTCTCCGCGGCTTTTCTACATGCATTGTCCTGCTGGAAGACCCATGACCTCTGAGGGAGACCCTGCTTTCTCACACTGGGCCCTACATTATGCTGCAAAATATGTTGGTAGTCTTCAGATTTCATAATGCCATGCACACGGTCAAGCAGTCCAGTGCCAGAGGCAGCAAAGCAACCCCAAAACATCAGAGAACCTCCACCATGTTTGACTGTAGGTACCGTGTTCTTTTCTTTGAATGCCTCTTTTTTCTCCTGTAAACTCTATGTTGATGCCTTTGCCCAAAAAGCTCTACTTTTGTCTCATCTGACCAGAGAACATTCTTCCAAAACGTTTTAGGCTTTTTCAGGTAAGTTTTGGCAAACTCCAGCCTGGCTTTTTTATGTCTCGGGGTAAGAAGTGGGGTCTTCCTGGGTCTCCTACCATACAGTCCCTTTTCATTCAGACGCCGACGGATAGTACGGGTTGACACTGTTGTACCCTCGGACTGCAGGGCAGCTTGAACTTGTTTGGATGTTAGTCGAGGTTCTTTATCCAACATCCGCACAATCTTGCGTTGAAATCTCTTGTCAATTTTTCTTTTCCGTCCACATCTAGGGAGGTTAGCCACAGTGCCATGGGCTTTAAACTTCTTGATGACACTGCGCACAGTAGACACAGGAACATTCAGGTCTTTGGAGATGGACTTGTAGCCTTGAGATTGCTCATGCTTCCTCACAATTTGGTTTCTCAAGTCCTCAGACAGTTCTTTGGTCTTCTTTCTTTTCTCCATGCTCAATGTGGTGCACACAAGGACACAGGACAGAGGTTGAGTCAACTTTAATCCATGTCAACTGGCTGCAAGTATGATTTAGTTATTGCCAACACCTGTTAGGTGCCACAGGTAAGTTATAGGTGCTGTTAATTACACAAATTAGAGAAGCATCACATGATTTTTCGAACAGTGCCAATACTTTTGTCCACCCCCTTTTTTATGTTTGGTGTGGAATTATATCCAATTTGGCTTTAGGACAATTCTTTTTGTGTTTTTTCATTTAAGACAAATGAAATGAAGATAATAATACCAAAGAATTTGTGTTTGCAATCATTTTCAGGAAGAAACTGAGTATTATCTGACAGAATTGCAGGGGTGTCAATACTTTTGGTCACAAATGTAAATGATTTCTTCCAAGTTCCAGGGTGTGCAGTGCTGTAAGAAATCCCTGCCTCCTCTCCTCATTACGATACTACCCCCCTCCCATCAGCGTCAGTTACAGCCCCGGAATCCTGCACCCTGCACTCCCTCAGGAATAGATAGGTCCCATAGAAGCGAGGATGAGGTCTGTATTTCTGAGGGAGTGCAGGATTCTGGGGCCGTAACTGACGCTGATGGGAGGGGGTAGTATTACAATATGAGGCAGACAGGTAGGACTAGTGTGACATTTCTATTACCCGTATGCCCATATTAATAGGTCGTACACGTCCGGGGGGGTGACAGATTCACTTTAATTTTTTCAGGGCTATACGAAACTTGTGGGCGGCTTATTGTACCGCACAGACGTCTTTAAGAAACTTCAGTAAAAACTTTCTAATCACAATTCCACAACAAAATAACCTTTTCTGCTAAAATTTACCACAGGCACTTGTCAAAGTTAATACTTGTTTCCATGGCATGTTCAAAGCCAACCCTCAATAACTCCTACATTCATACATAAGATCAGGTAGTCTTGTTGGATCTACACGTCGCTGTATTACCCTGTTCAGACTTGTTTTTCTCACTGAAATCATTTCTCTTTTGTTCCCTTCTAGGAGCTGACGTATCTGACAAAACAGGAAATCCTGCTGTACGTGTATGGTAGAATGTCAGCTGTGTGTATTACCGCCATGTAGTGCAAGGAAACATGCATGAGTGGGATGGTGGTAGAAAGGGTAGTCCAGGAATAACTCTGACTTGAAGAAGCTGCCGATGATAGTATTACATCAAGTCTTGGACACATTTCATAGAAGTAAATAAACTGCAACGTGCTAAGGAATACTAGATCAAAACCTGTTTAGTTCAGCTAGGCTATTAGCAACATTTATAACAAAAAAATGTGCAAATTTCATACAGACCAGGAGAGATTACACGTGTTGCCAGAGATGCGTTTCGCCTTCGCTTCTTCTGGGACTTGTTTTGCTTGTGCATTTAGTTCAAATGTATTATGTTTGTATTTTGTGCCTGTTTGTGTCGGGGTTCCTGACTGAACCCTGATTTGGCTTTTATCCTAAGTCATATTGCGAGACTCGTTAAAGGGTCGATAGTGACTTGTAGGATCGCTGCTTCCAACAGGTGGCGCTGTAGAGTTCAGGTCCTCTTCCTCTCTGAAGAGGCAGTTTGCACACTGACTGAACCCTGTAATTCGGTGGCTCAGGCGGAATTATAGATGCACTGCATTAACTCAGTGTGAACCGGACCTAACATGATGCATTGTTGTTAGATGAACTGTTGTGTCATAGAAATAATCTCCCTATGGGTACATAAATACATAGCGGTATATAAAAAAAATGTTTTTACCCTTTCAGATTCTTCTATTATTAATCAGGATTTCCCCACATGTAGTTCAGTTAGTGACTTGACTATCAGGCCATTTGACACCCATAACGCAGGGTTGACCACAGTACTCCTTCCATGATGCCTGTTTGGCTGCATGACTTGTATATTGACAACTTATTCACCAAATAGGTCATCAATATCAGATTGAGCAGATGATAGGAGTCCGACAATCCTACTATAAGTTGTATGCAGCCCGAACAGCGTGACCACTGTGCAGTGTATGGAGCCACGCTGCTCCGACTGTGCACCGTGCACAGCTAGCTGCAAACATCTGAGCATGGGGATCCTGGGGTTTTGTACCCTCACCATTTTGATGTTGATGACCTCTCCAGAGAATAGGCCATCAGTATGTAAGGGTATGTTCCCACGGTCAGTATTAGGCAGCGCTTTGGATGCAGCACATGTCTGCCCCGTCCAAAGCGCTTCCAGCTTCTGAACGCACATGATTCTGCATGTGTTCATTGAACCCTGCGGAATCACCGCATCCTATACATTGAACGGGTGATATTTATCTTGCGGAGACTGAGCGTCTCCACAAGATAAATAGACATGCTGCGGTCTGGAAAGACTCGCCACATGTCCGTCTCCACAGGGAAGCCGGATGCGTCGGTGTACACATAGTGAGCATGAGATTTCTTGAAGTCCCATCCACTATGCTGTAACATCTGGCCGCTTCGGGTTGGACGCTGCGGATGTATAACCAGATATGCAAATTAGGTGCTTGGTGCGCCCATAGTGTGGCCAAGAGTCTTGGTGCACCTGCACCTTTCCACTCACTGGCTTTGAAAGGCTCCTTCACTGGTGATTCACATCTTGAGTGTTATGACCACTGTATTCAGAGAAAGCGCAGGCAAGCCAGTGCTGTCAATCATCACTGAGGGAGGTGGGAACATGCAAATACAGTGGGTTGTCCCGTGCACTGAGCCTGGTGGCCACACCCAGGGTGCACAGAGGACCATAAATTAGTTCATCTTATTACGCTTGTTCCTGCAGAAGGGAGGCAGTGATTAGAAGACTAAAGATGTGATTTGTGTTATATGGGCTGTATCCCCTACAAGGTATATAGTTTATAGACCAGTTTGGGATGACCGATTCCCTTTAATTTTTTCTCCAATGATCTCTTATTGGTGCGATTGTTTGAGAAGTGTACTTTCCGGCTCTGTACTTTGTTTTATGACTGTATCAGATGACTTCTTTAGTTTCCTTGTTTTCTCATTCTGGTTACTTAGTTGTACTAATGTGCTGGGATTGTCCCTGGCTGTCACTAAGCAATGGAGCAATAGAGTGTGCCCTATAGTACACATTAACAAGAACAAAGTAATCATTAAATAGAATCCGTGTTCTGGAAAAAGTTTTTAAAAAGATCTCCCAACAGTTTTTATTCTTTTTATACTGTAGCTGTGTCTGGCTGACAACCAATAAAGCGGCCATTAAAACTCCCGTGGCGGTTGTCCTCAGCTTTCCTTAGCCATGAACAAGAATCCCACAGTTTTCCAGTGATTGATCCTCAGCACATATATCGCTTCGTACGTTTTTGTTTAGCTAATGGAAGCCATATTGGTTAATATTGAACCACTTGTCAGCCGTGACCATCGCTCTCCTGCCTCCGCAGCATAGTTTGCTGTTTGGCCACTAGTGGGTGACCAGTCCATGAAGTTTGGAAATTCCTAATCTCCGATCTTACACACTGAGCGATGCACTGCTGCCGTTCTGTATATTACATGACTTTTCAGAGTTTTCACGATGTAATTGAGCGTCACCGTTTTGCTGCAGTAACAAAAAAAATGAAATGTCATGTCTCTATCAGTGAGCTCTCGCAGTAAATGGTGGCGCTTTATATTATTTATAACACTTGATAATTACATCCGTTGTTTCCATCTCATCCTAAAGTGCTCATAAAAGATTCAGTGAAATGATACAGAAAGAAAACAGAAGCAACATTGAGTCTGCCAGAGTCCCCAAGGAGAAGTTTCTCACTTTGCCTGAATTAAAGGTAATTGTGTTTTCTGTGGAAGTAAATGCCGTCCGATCATGAAATTCTCACTGTCTCCGATAACGTAACTCCCCTCCCGAAAAATGGAATACATTGAATTTAACAATTAGCTTGTTTAGTTTCCAGACTATGAACACAATGGCAGTATATAAGGGGGCATGAATCCATAATGGCCTTAAGTCTGAGGCATACATACCCAACATAACTCTGAAAGGGGATTGTCACCAATATTAATATGTATAGTATTCTCAAGGGGGATGATAAATGCACAATGGCAGCATTGGGACCCCAAATAGTAAAGTGGGGATTCCAAGCCCCTGTTTTCCTCCCCTCTGCACCCAGACACTCCATTCAAAGTCTGACAGAACATTTTACTACTCGTTCCAGCATAGAACCAATCCTATTTTATACAGCTCAAGTCCTTGAAGGGAGCACTGGCAACAAAACGGACATTCATAAACTCCTAGGCATAGATGACAAAAAAGGTGCCTTCTTTTAGGACTTAAGCTGCTCCTCTAAGTTTTCTCTTCATATGAATAGTAAGTAATAGAGTTCAGTAATTAAAGGGAACCTGTCGGCACTGATATTGCTATTAACGTGCAGATATAGGGTTAATAGCATTAGGAAGGTGCCTGTCCGCTGTACTGAAAGTGCGAATCTCAAGAGAAAATGAACTTTACTGCTCCGGAGAGCCGCCAGCTTTCAGTCATACATCGGTGCCCAAAGTAATTGGAATCACGGCGCACAGTACTGAGGGTGGCTGCTGTACGCACGCCCTGGCACTGACTGACAACCGGCTCTACAGTACATCGGTGCCAAACCAGCTGACAGTGCCAGGGCAAGCTTACATCTCCCAATCTCAGTGCCTTGAGCAGTGACTGTCATTGCACATGTATGACTGAAAGCGGGCGGCTCTCGGGAGAAATAAAATTCATTTTCTCCTTGTTGCCACACTTTTAGTACAGTGGCTGGACATCTTCGTAATGCTATTAGCCTCCAGATCAATCCCACATCTAGATGTTCATAGCGTTATCAAATCTGACAGGTTTCCTTAAACCCCTTTCTAACATTGGACGTAATTGGACCTGGGCCTATTTGACCATGGACGTAATATTACGTCTGAGCGATCGCCCATGCATGGTGTACGGGCAATCGCTGCCGGCCGTCAACTGATTCTGACACCCGGCACTAGGTGCCAGGAGCGGTCACAGACCGCTCCCGGCACTTTAACCCCCGAAATACTGCAATACCGCAACACTATCTCAGCTTTCCAGAAGCCGACAGAGGGCTGACAGCCCCTCTGCCTTTAGATCAGAGACCCCGCAGCGTGACGCAGGGTCCCGAATATTGCCATGGTGACCCGATGTCATCATGACGACATCTGGGTCACCAGACGTAGGAAACTTGCTGATCATGCGCAGTTCAGAGCTGACAGTTTCTACAACATGAGGATGCTGCTTCACCTCCATGCTATAGAAGTGACCAGCCTGCAAAAGATGATTGTCCCATGGTGGGACAAAGTAAAAAAGTAAGAAAAAAGTAAAAAAAACAAACATTTTTAATATAATTGTGTGTGTGTGTGTATGTATATATATATATATATATATATATATATCTCAAAAATAACAATAAAAAAACAAAAGATATTGTGTTTCAAAACAAATATTTGAATGAAAAAAAGCAAAACAATAAAAGTACACATATTTGGTATCACTGTGTCCACAATGACCCCACCTATAAAACTGTCCCACTAGTTAACCCCTTTAGTGAACACCATTAAAAAAATAAATTAAAAAACAAGGCAAAAAACAATGCTTTATCATGCCGCTGAACAAAAAGGGTAATAACACGCAATCAAAAAGACGGATGTGCGGTAAATACACATGGTAGTGCTGAAAACGTCAATTTGTCAAAAAACAAGCCGCCATACAGCTCCATCAGTGGAATAAACGATGCAAAAATAATTATTTTTTATATAAAATAGTTTTTATTGTATAAAAGCGTAAAAACATAAAAAAAGATATAAATGAGGTATCGCTGTAATCATACTGACCCGAAGATTAAAATGGCCTTATCCATTTTAACACACACGGAACGGCATAAACTCCCCCCACCCCCTCAAAGCAATTCCTGAATTGCTGTTTTTTGTTCATTCTGCATCACAAAAAAAATCAGAATAGAAAGTGATCAAAAAATGTCACGTGCCCGAAAATGTTACCAATAAAAACGTCAGCTCGTCCCGCAAAAAACAAGACCTCACTTGACTCACAGTGGGCCAAAATATGGAAAAATTATAGCTCTCAAAATATGGTGGTGGAAAAAACTATTTTTTGCAATTAAAACTGTCTTTTAGTGTGTGACAGCTGCCAGTCATAAAAATGCGCTATAAATCTGGTATCGCTGTAATCGCCCCGACCCGAAGAATAATGTCGGCTCAATGTTATAAACTTCTGTGAAGCACCTGAGGGTTTAATGTGCTCACCACACATCTAGATCAGTTCCCTGAAGGGTCTAATTTCCAAAATGGTGTCACTTGTGGGGGGTTTCCACTGTTTAGGCACATCAGGGGCTCTCCAAATGCGACATGGCGTCCGCTAATTATTCCAGCAAATTTTGCATTCAAAAAGTCAAATGGCGCTCCTTCCCTTCCGAGCCCTGCCGTGCGCCCAAATAGTGGTTTTCTCCCTCATATGGGGTATCAGCGTACTCAGGACAAATTACACAACAAATTTTGGGGTCCATTTTTTTCCTGTTACCCTTATAAAATGTTAAAAAAATTGGATCTGAAGTCAATTTTTTGAAATAAAGTTAAATGTTCATTTTTTTTTAATTTATTTATTTTTTTAATTTCTGTGAAGCACCTGAAGGGTTAATAAACTTCTTGAATGTGGTTTTGAGCACCTTGAGGGGTGCAGTTTTTAGAATGGTGTCACTTTTGGGTATCTTCTTTCATATAGACCCCTCAATGTGACCTCAAATGTGAGGTGGTCCCTAAAAAAAACAAAAACAAATTTTTTTTCTAAATTTTGATGGAAAAATCGCTGGTCAACTTTTAACCCTTATAACTTCCTAACAAAAAACAATTTTGGCACCAAAATTGTGCTGACGTAAAGTAGACATGTGAGAAATGTTATTTATTAAGTATTTTGTGTGCCATATCTCTGTGATTTAAGGGCATGAAAATTCAAAGTTTCTTTTTTTTTTATAAATAAACACCAGTCATACCGAAGAAATTTTACCACGATCATGAAGTACAGTATGTCCCAAAAAAAAGCCTCCGAATCAGCGGGATCCGTTGAAGCGTTCCAGAGTTATAACCTCATAAAATGACAGTGGTCAGAATTGAACAAATTGGCCCTGTCACTTAGGTGAAAACAGGCTTCAGGGTGAAGGGGTTAAAATGGAAAAGATATTTTTTTCCAAAGCCACATATCAAAAGGAATCTATGAACAATAACCTTAATATGTAAAGACAGACTTGATACAGGATAATGGATGGCATTGATTCACATTGATGGGAGCACTTAGAAGGAAATATTTTTACTTTAAGGGTTATTTTCATTATATTAAAAGGGTAAAATTGCAAAGTGCTTGTAAAAACAAGAAACTTTGCAATTTACTAAAATCATTTACATCATTTACTAAATCTTTTCCATTCTCCAAAATAGAAGGAATTTAAATTTTTGTAAGTTAATGTTCATTGCCTAGGTTTTCGGCAACTTCGGCGGTCAGCTGTAGCTGGTCTCCTAGGGAAGGTGGGCAGTACTAACAATCACTTTTCCATAGAGCTTGTAATTACTGCTCTGAAGGTAGCACACTGTTGGCTTCAGTGCCAGTGCCCTCCTACGATGGGCAAAGCCAAAGCTGCCTGTTTTTGCAATATCGAGAGGGCACAGTTCAAGCTCGTTGTTCAACGCTTGTTCGCACTGTCAGTCAGGTGGACATCACCCCAGAGCAAGCAGAAGAAAGATGAGACAACCCCTTCAACATTGTTACTTTATAGCTCTACAGACATGATGGTCTCCACAGTTTGGTGCATTATTTCTCTGATTCTAGGTTGACAAATGCTATAGTTTGGGTTTCCGTGGCTAGAAATGACAACATACAGCCCTATATTAATCTGATTCACCTTGACTTGTGTGTACACCCGGTTAACCCTGTCTTGCTTAAACAAACACCCTTTTTATTTTGTTTCCAAAAATATCAAAATTTATTGAAGATAAAATCCAAACTCCAAAGACATGGTTCACAGGAGAGAGAGTAGCAGCAGGCTACGCGTTTCGAACAATAAGTTCTTTTTCAAAGCTGCTCACTATGCGCCAGAATGAGGTTTAAATAGCAGCTGTGACAAATCACAGTAAATCAACCCATCACCTGATACAACAGTGAATTTATACAATAAAAACACAAGAATATCACAAAAAACAAAACAATATATAATATACACATATGTATAACATATAATATAACTAAACAAAGTTGATCTCTTAGTAATGGAACATAATTTCTTTGCGAGCATTTAAGCCCATGGGATAGCAAGTGTTAATGCAGAACATCCAGTAAGCTTCGCGCGTCATTAAGCGTCTTTTCAGATCTCCTCCTCTAGCTGTTATCACAAGCTTTTCAATGCCGACAACCCGAAAGAATGCAGTACTTCTTTGATGACTGGTAATAAAATGCTTGGAGGCATAAGACATAGAGCGATTATTATCAGTAGAAACAACAATATCGGTAATATGTTCAGAAATACGGATCTTTAACGTGCGAGTAGTGCAGCCTATGTAGCTTAATTTACATTTAATGCATGTTATCATATAAACTACATTTTTGCTATTGCAGTTAATAAGTTGCTGAATTTTATATTCTTGTTTATTGCTGCTGTCAGTAAAAGAATGTGTGACAACAGAATGGGCACATGTTCGACATTTAGAAGCACCACAGTGGTAAAAACCTATGTGGTGTAGCCAAGTATGGGAGATTTTATTAGATCTAAATAAACTAGGTGAAAGAAACAGTTCCTCCCAGTATGACATTACCAAATTTGCAACGGATGGTGAGTGTTTACCTCCCATAGAAACTCCTTTACATTGGAGAAAAAACTGCTGATCAAAGGAGAAATAATTATGAGTCATCAAGAAATAAATAACTTGCATGATGTAGTTGCACAAATCAATAGTGTAATTACTATACTTGTGTAGATGAAATTCAAGTGCTTGAATAACGACATTTTGTGGGATACAGGTATACAATGAGATGACGTCACAGCTCATCCATTGAAATCTGTCATTCCATACGGTGTTAGAGAGCTGATGCAAAATATCTCTTGAATCTCTCAAAAATCCTGGAACTCTCATAACCAACGGCTGTAAAAGGGAGTCCACCCATTGACTTAGATGTTCCGTAAGGGAACCCATCCCGGATAAAATAGGGCGCATTGGAGGGGGTGTAATACCTTTATGCACCTTAGGTAAACCATACATCGTGGGTATAATGGGGCAATCCACCTTTAAGTATTCAACATGTGTTCTAGTCAAGACACCCAAAGCTGCACCATCATCAATCAAGCTGAACAATTCTTTTTTATAGGAGAGTGTAGGATCTGAAAGCAATTTCCTATATGTTGTACTGTCATTCAAAAGATTATTAATTTGGTCTCTATAAATCGATGTATCCATGACCACAATCAAACCACCTTTGTCTGCCTTTTTTATAGTGATCTCATCCATATTTTTAATTTCCTGGAGAGCTTTACGCTGCTTCCAATTTAAATTACCTTTCCATGTTTTTTGCTGGACAGATATATCTAGAGATCTTAGATCTCGTTCAATGACAGCCTGAAATCTGTCCATGCAATCCACTCTCGATTGAATGGGGTAGAATGATGGATTTTTTGTTACAAATTGATCAGCTTGATTTACATCTTTATTCATGGACACATTAAGACCATTTAAATCGTTCAGATTTCTCAAAAGACATTGTTCATTAACCCCTTCACCCCCAAGGGTGGTTTGCACGTTAATGACCGGGCCAATTTTTACAATTCTGACCACTGTCCCTTTATGAGGCTATAACTCTGGAACGCTTTGACGGATCTTGGCGATTCTGACATTGTTTTCTCGTGACATATTGTACTTCATGTTAAAGGTAAAATTTATTCGATATAACTTGCGTTTATTTGTGAAAAAAATGGAAATTTGGCGAAAATTTTGAAAATTTTGCAATTTTCCAACTTTGAATTTTTGTGCCCTTAAATCACAGACATATGTCACGCAAAATACTTAATAAGTAACATTTCCCACATGTCTACTTTACATCAGTACAATTTTGGAACCAAAATTTTTTTTTGTGACGGAGTTATAAGGGTTAAAAGTTGACCAGCAATTTCTCATTTTTACAACACCATTTTTTTTTAGGGACCACATCTCATTTGAAGTCATTTTGAGGGGTCTATATGATAGAAAATACTCAAGTGTGACACCATTCTAAAAACTGCACCCCTCAAGGTGCTCAAAACCACATTCAAGAAGTTTATTAACCCTTCAGGTGTTTCACAGGAATTTTTGGAATGTTTAAATAAAAATGAACATTTAACTTTTTTTCACACAAAATTTATTTCAGCTCCAATTTGTTTTATTTTACCAAGGGTAACAGGAGAAAATGGACCCCCAAAGTTGTTGTACAATTTGTCCTGAGTACGATGATACCCCATATGTGGGTGTAAACCATTGTTTAGGCGCATGGCAGAGATTGGAAGGGAAGGAGCGCCATTTGACTTTTCAATGCAAAATTGACTGGAATTGAGATGGGACGCCATGTTGCGTTTGGAGAGCCCCTGATGTGCCTAAACATTGAAACTCCCTACAAGTGACACCATTTTGGAAAGTAGACCCCCTAAGGAACTTATCTAGATGTGTGGTGAGCACTTTGACCCACCAAGTGCTTCACAGAAGTTTATAATGCAGAGCCGTAAAAATAAAAAATCATATTTTTTCACAAAAATGATCTTTTCGCCCCCAATGTTTTATTTTCCCAAGGGTAAGAGAAGAAATTGGACCCCAAAAAATGTTGTGCAATTTGTCCTGAGTACGCTGATACCCCATATGTGGGTGTAAACCATTGTTTGGGCGCATGGCAGAGCTTGGAAGGGAAGGAGCGCCATTTGACTTTTCAATGCAAAATTGACTGGAATTGAGATGGGACGCCATGTTGCGTTTGGAGAGCCCCTGATGTGCCTAAACATTGAAACTCCCTACAAGTGACACCATTTTGGAAAGTAGACCCCCTAAGGAACTTATCTAGATGTGTGGTGAGCACTTTGACCCACCAAGTGCTTCACAGAAGTTTATAATGCAGAGCCGTAAAAATAAAAAATCATATTTTTTCACAAAAATGATCTTTTCACCCCCAATTTTTTATTTTCCCAAGGGTAAGAGAAGAAATTGGACCCCAAAAAATGTTGTGCAATTTGTCTTGAGTACGCTGATACCCCATATGTGGGTGTAAACCATTGTTTGGGCGCATGGCAGAGCTTGGAAGGGAAGGAGCGCCATTTGACTTTTCAATGCAAAATTGACTGGAATTGAGATGGGACGCCATGTTGCGTTTGGAGAGCCCCTGATGTGCCTAAACATTGAAACTCCCTACAAGTGACACCATTTTGGAAAGTAGACCCCCTAAGGAACTTATCTAGATGTGTGGTGAGCACTTTGACCCACCAAGTGCTTCACAGAAGTTTATAATGCAGAGCCGTAAAAATAAAAAATCATATTTTTTCACAAAAATGATCTTTTCGCCCCCAATCTTTTATTTTCCCAAGGGTAAGAGAAGAAATTGGACCCCAAAAAATGTTGTGCAATTTGTCCTGAGTACGCTGATACCCCATATGTGGGTGTAAACCATTGTTTGGGCGCATGGCAGAGCTTGGAAGGGAAGGAGCGCCATTTGACTTTTCAATGCAAAATTGACTGGAATTGAGATGGGACGCCATGTTGCGTTTGGAGAGCCCCTGATGTGCCTAAACATTGAAACTCCCTACAAGTGACACCATTTTGGAAAGTAGACCCCCTAAGGAACTTATCTAGATGTGTGGTGAGCACTTTGACCCACCAAGTGCTTCACAGAAGTTTATAATGCAGAGCCGTAAAAATAAAAAATCATATTTTTTCACAAAAATGATCTTTTCACCCCCAATTTTTTATTTTCCCAAGGGTAAGAGAAGAAATTGGACCCCAAAAAATGTTGTGCAATTTGTCTTGAGTACGCTGATACCCCATATGTGGGTGTAAACCATTGTTTGGGCGCATGGCAGAGCTTGGAAGGGAAGGAGCGCCATTTGACTTTTCAATGCAAAATTGACTGGAATTGAGATGGGACGCCATGTTGCGTTTGGAGAGCCCCTGATGTGCCTAAACATTGAAACTCCCTACAAGTGACACCATTTTGGAAAGTAGACCCCCTAAGGAACTTATCTAGATGTGTGGTGAGCACTTTGACCCACCAAGTGCTTCACAGAAGTTTATAATGCAGAGCCGTAAAAATAAAAAATCATATTTTTTCACAAAAATGATCTTTTCGCCCCCAATTTTTTATTTTCCCAAGGGTAAGAGAAGAAATTGGACCCCAAAAAATGTTGTGCAATTTGTCCTGAGTACGCTGATACCCCATATGTGGGTGTAAACCATTGTTTGGGCGCATGGCAGAGCTTGGAAGGGAAGGAGCGCCATTTGACTTTTCAATGCAAAATTGACTGGAATTGAGATGGGACGCCATGTTGCGTTTGGAGAGCCCCTGATGTGCCTAAACATTGAAACTCCCTACAAGTGACACCATTTTGGAAAGTAGACCCCCTAAGGAACTTATCTAGATGTGTGGTGAGCACTTTGACCCACCAAGTGCTTCACAGAAGTTTATAATGCAGAGCCGTAAAAATAAAAAATCATATTTTTTCACAAAAATGATCTTTTCGCCCCCAATCTTTTATTTTCCCAAGGGTAAGAGAAGAAATTGGACCCCAAAAAATGTTGTGCAATTTGTCCTGAGTACGCTGATACCCCATATGTGGGTGTAAACCATTGTTTGGGCGCATGGCAGAGCTTGGAAGGGAAGGAGCGCCATTTGACTTTTCAATGCAAAATTGACTGGAATTGAGATGGGACGCCATGTTGCGTTTGGAGAGCCCCTGATGTGCCTAAACATTGAAACTCCCTACAAGTGACACCATTTTGGAAAGTAGACCCCCTAAGGAACTTATCTAGATGTGTGGTGAGCACTTTGACCCACCAAGTGCTTCACAGAAGTTTATAATGCAGAGCCGTAAAAATAAAAAATCATATTTTTTCACAAAAATGATCTTTTCACCCCCAATTTTTTATTTTCCCAAGGGTAAGAGAAGAAATTGGACCCCAAAAAATGTTGTGCAATTTGTCTTGAGTACGCTGATACCCCATATGTGGGTGTAAACCATTGTTTGGGCGCATGGCAGAGCTTGGAAGGGAAGGAGCGCCATTTGACTTTTCAATGCAAAATTGACTGGAATTGAGATGGGACGCCATGTTGCGTTTGGAGAGCCCCTGATGTGCCTAAACATTGAAACTCCCTACAAGTGACACCATTTTGGAAAGTAGACCCCCTAAGGAACTTATCTAGATGTGTGGTGAGCACTTTGACCCACCAAGTGCTTCACAGAAGTTTATAATGCAGAGCCGTAAAAATAAAAAATCATATTTTTTCACAAAAATGATCTTTTCGCCCCCAATTTTTTATTTTCCCAAGGGTAAGAGAAGAAATTGGACCCCAAAAAATGTTGTGCAATTTGTCCTGAGTACGCTGATACCCCATATGTGGGTGTAAACCATTGTTTGGGCGCATGGCAGAGCTTGGAAGGGAAGGAGCGCCATTTGACTTTTCAATGCAAAATTGACTGGAATTGAGATGGGACGCCATGTTGCGTTTGGAGAGCCCCTGATGTGCCTAAACATTGAAACTCCCTACAAGTGACACCATTTTGGAAAGTAGACCCCCTAAGGAACTTATCTAGATGTGTGGTGAGCACTTTGACCCACCAAGTGCTTCACAGAAGTTTATAATGCAGAGCCGTAAAAATAAAAAATCATATTTTTTCACAAAAATGATCTTTTTGCCCCCAATTTTTTATTTTCCCAAGGGTAAGAGAAGAAATTGGACCCCAAAAAATTTGGTGCAATTTGTCCTGAGTACGCTGATACCCCATATGTGGGTGTAAACCATTGTTTGGGCGCATGGCAGAGCTTGGAAGGGAAGGAGCGCCATTTGACTTTTCAATGCAAAATTGACTGGAATTGAGATGGGACGCCATGTTGCGTTTGGAGAGCCCCTGATGTGCCTAAACATTGAAACTCCCTACAAGTGACACCATTTTGGAAAGTAGACCCCCTAAGGAACTTATCTAGATGTGTGGTGAGCACTTTGACCCACCAAGTGCTTCACAGAAGTTTATAATGCAGAGCCGTAAAAATAAAAAATCATATTTTTTCACAAAAATGATCTTTTTGCCCCCAATTTTTTATTTTCCCAAGGGTAAGAGAAGAAATTGGACCCCAAAAAATTTGGTGCAATTTGTCCTGAGTACGCTGATACCCCATATGTGGGTGTAAACCATTGTTTGGGCGCATGGCAGAGCTTGGAAGGGAAGGATCGCCATTTGACTTTTCAATGCAAAATTGACTGGAATTGAGATGGGACGCCATGTTGCGTTTGGAGAGCCCCTGATGTGCCTAAACATTGAAACTCCCTACAAGTGACACCATTTTGGAAAGTAGACCCCCTAAGGAACTTATCTAGATGTGTTTTGAGAGCTTTGAACCCCCAAGTGTTTCACTACAGATTATAACGCAGAGCCGTGAAAATAATTTTTTTTTTTTTCTCTCAAAAATGATTTTTTAGCCCCCAGCTTTGTATTTTTACAAGGGTAACAGAATAAATTGGACCCCAAAATTTGTTTTCCGATTTGTCCTGAGTACGCTGATACCCCATATGTGGGGGGGAACCACTGTTTGGGCGCATGACAGAGCTCGGAAGGGAAGGAGCGCCATTTGGAATGCAGACTTAAATGGATTGGTCAGCAGCCGTCACGTTGCATTTGCAGAGCCCCTGATGTACCCAAACAGTACAAACCCCCCACAAGTGACCCCATATTGGAAACTAGACCTCCCAAGGAACTTATCTAGATGTGTTTTGAGAACTTTGAACCCCCAAGTGTTTCACTAAAGTTTATAGCGCAAAGCCGTGAAAATAAAAATTCTTTTTTTTTTTTTTCACAAAAATGATTTTTTAGCCCCCAGTTTTGTATTTTCACAAGGGTAACAGGATAAATTAGACCCCAAAAGTTGTTGTCCAATTTGTCCTGAGTACGCTGATACCCCATATGTCGGGGGGAACCACTGTTTGGGTGCATGACAGAGCTCGGAAGGGAAGGAGCGCCATTTGGAATGCAGCCTTAAATGGATTGGTCTGCAGGCGTCACGTTGCATTTGCAGAGCCCCTGATGTACCCAAACAGTACAAACCCCCCACAAGTGACCCCATATTGGAAACTAGACCTCCCAAGGAACTTATCTAGATGTGTTGTGAGAACTTTGAACCCCCAAGTGTTTCACTACAGTTTATAATGCAGAGCCGTGAAAATAAAACATCTTTTTTTTCCCACAAAAATGATTTTTAGCCCCCCAAATTTTTATTTTTCTAAGGATAACAAGAGAACTTGGACCCCAGAAGTTGTTGTTCAATTTGTCCCGAGTACGCTGATAACACATATGTTGGGGTAAACCCCTTTTTGGGCGCACGGGAGAGCTCGGAAGGGAAGGAGCACTGTTGTACTTTTTCAACGCAGAATTGGCTGGAATTGAGATTGGACGCCATGTCGCGCTTGGAGAGCCCCTGATGTGCCTGGACAGTGGAAACCCCCCAATTCTACCTGAAACCCTAACCCAAACACACCCCTAACCCTAATCCCAACGGTAACCCTAACCACACCCCTAGCCCTGACACACCCATAATTCTAATCCCAACCCTAATCCAAACGTAAATGTAATCCAAACCCTAACCCTAACTTTAGCCCCAACCCTAACTTTACCTCCAACCCTAGCCCTAACCCTACCCCTAACCCTAACCCTAAACGTGACTGAAATACGTGGCACTGAAATACGTGGCACTGAAATACGTGGCACTGAAATACGTGGCACTGAAATACGTGGCACTGAAATACGTGATACGTGGCACTTAAATACGTGGCACTGAAACACGTGGCACTGAAATACGTGATACGTGGCACTGAAATACGTGGCACTGAAATACGTGGCACTGAAATACGTGGCACTGAAATACGTGATACGTGGCACTGAAATACGTGGCACTGAAATACGTGGCACTTAAATACGTGGCACTGAAATACGTGGCACTTAAATACGTGGCACTGAAATATGTGATACGTGGCACTTAAATACGTGGCACTGAAACACGTGGCACTGAAATACGTGATACATGGCACTGAAATACGTGGCACTGAAATACGTGGCACTGAAATACGTGCAACTGAAATACGTGGTACTAAAATATGTGGCACTGAAATACGTGATACGTGGCACTGAAATACGTGGCACTGAAACACGTGGCACTGAAATACGTGATACGTGGCACTGAAATACATGGCACTGAAATACGTGGCACTGAAATACGTGGCACTGAAATACGTGGCACTGAAATACGTGGCACTATGACTGTCAGAAAATGTTCATTAAACGGTTAGGGGTGAGGTTAGGGGTAGAGTTAGGGTTAGGGTTTGGATCCCTTTATCACCTTGATGGTGGTGGGTGGCTTTTCAGTGTGTTTTCTGTTTTTTTTCGATAAAAATGCATGCGTTTTTAACGCAAACAAACGCATGTGCTTAAAAACGCAAGAAAATACTGCAGGTTGTATTTCTGAAAATGAACGCATGCAGAAAAAAAACGCATGCGTTTGAAAACGCGACCAAACGCGTACAAAAAAACCGCATGCGTTTTCAGTGTTAAATATAGGGAAAAAACGTATGCGTTTTTTTGTGCAAAAAACGCTGCAGACAAAAACGGAAGTGTGAAACCAGCGACGCTTTTTATAGCAAAAAAGTTTTTGCGTCTCCACATTTTGAGACCTATAATTTTTCCACATTTTGCTCCACAGAGTCATGTGAGGTCTTGTTTTTTGCGGGACGAGTTGACGTTTTTATTGGTAACATTTTCGGACACGTGACCGTTTTTGATCGCTTTTTATTCCGATTTTTGTGAGGCAGAATGACCAAAAACCTGCTATTCATGAATTTCTTTTGGGAGAGGCGTTTATACCGTTCCGGGTTTGGTAAAATTGATAAAGCAGTTTTATTCGTCGGGTCAGTGTGATTACAGCGATATCTCATTTATATCATTTTTTTTATGTTTTGGCGCTTTTATACGATAAAAACTATTTTATAGAAAAAATAATTATTTTGGTATCGCTTTATTCTCAGGACTATAACTTTTTTATTTTTTTGCTGATGATGCTGTATGGCGGCTTGTTTTTTGCGGGACAAGATGACGTTTTCAGCGGTACCATGGATATTTATATCAGTCTTTTTGATCGCGTGTTATTCCACTTTTTGTTCGGCGGTATGGTAATAAAGCGTTGTTTTTTGCCTCGTTTTTTTTTTTTTTTTCTTACGGTGTTTACTGAAGGGGTTAACTAGTGTGGCAGTTTTATAGGTTGGGTCATTACGGACGTGGCGATACTAAATATGTGTACTTTTATTGTTTTTTTTTTATTATTTAGATAAAGAAATGTATTTATGGGAATAATATATATATTTTTTTTTCATTATTTTGGAATATTTTTTTTTATTTTTTTTTACACATTTGGAAATTTTTTTTTTTACTTTTTTACTTTTCCCCAGGGGGGGACAATACAGATCAGTGATCTGCCAGTTTGAATAGCACTCTGACAGATCACCGATCTGCGAGAAGTGCAGGCTGCTTCACAGTGCCTGCTCTGAGCAGGCTTCTGTGAAGCCACCTCCCTCCCTGCAGGACCCGGATCCGCGGCCATCTTGGATCCGGGTCTGGAGCAGGCAGGGAGGGAGGTAAGACCCTCGCAGCAACGCGATCACATCGCGTTGCTGCGGGGGGCTCAGGGAAGCCCGCAGGGAGCCCCCTCCCTGCGCGATGCTTCCCTGCACCGCCGGCACATCGCGATCATGTTTGATCGCGGTGTGCCGGGGGTTAATGTGCCGGGGGCGGTCCGTGACCGCTCCTGGCACATAGTGCCGGATGTCAGCTGCGATATGCAGCCGACACCCGGCCGCGCTCCCCCCGTGAGCGCGGCCGATCGGCTATGACGTACTATCCCGTCGGCGGTCATACGGGCCCACCCCACCTCGACGGGATAGTACGTCGGATGTCAGGAAGGGGTTAAATGTAAGGTCACAAAATTCATTTTGAACAACAGAAGTACCCACAATGGCAGTTGATTCCTGTTTGAAAAAATGTCTTTTGACTGTCAGATTGCGAATAAATCTGTTAATGTCCATTAATGTATGAAATAGATCAAACCGTTGATCCGGTGCATATTTAAGTCCCAAAGACAACACTTGCAATTGTTCCACTGAAAGATCACAACTGGAAATATTTAAAATATTAGAAAAATCACCTGAAAAAGATGTTATTTTCTGTTGCGGGTAGCCATGCGAAAGTTTCCTGCGGTGCTTGCGGCCCCCGCGCCTCTTGCGTTTTTTGAATTAAATCTTCTTGGTCTGCGGTAATAAGTGTTGGTGTTGTCCATACTTTGATTAATATTTTCATCACCACCAGTTTCAATAGACCCATTGTCCATAGAATCCATGTCTGAAGAGCTGAAAGAGACTCGGCGCTTAGATACATCAGAGGAATTAGTACGTTTCAGGATTGGGCGAGGGCTTTTGTGTGCTTTCTGCCACCTGCCCCATTCACATACCTGATTTGTTTGATAATCTGTTAAGTCACGTTGAAATTTATTTTTCTTACGACTCATAATTAAATCTTCTGACTTCGATAGAGATATTTTGATGTTTTTTAATTCCTCATTATATTTGATATTGTCTTTATTTTCCAAGCTAGTTTTAATGTAATTAATTTCTGACTGAATATTTTTAAGCTTGGTGTCCTCATATTTCATAATTAGTTGCATTAAATGAATAGAGCAATTACTCAGGATCATATTCCATTCTTGCACAAACTGTTGTGAGTATGTGGTGGTGGGAATTTTTTTAATGCGCAATCCTCTAGGGATCATTTCTTTTTGCACATAATTATCCAGTGTAGTAAAATCCCACCACACTTTCATCTCATTTATCATAAGTTTTTCCAGTTTGTTAACGTCTGTGCTAAAAAGGTCTGACTCAGACCCATCAGCTGTGGAAGATAGATCCATTGAGAATAACTGAGCAGCTTTTCGAGCTCTTTCTGGACTTTCATTTTATAAAGATATTTCCAAGAAACCCACAAACAAAAAGAAAAAAGAGAAAAAATGCCTTAGAGCACAAAATATTTAACAAAGTAAACACTTGTTTTTTCAGGCTCTCGGTGTGCACGGTTTAAAAACTGGACTATGACAGAAGAAAAAATAATGAAAAACCAGCTCACCTACTAGGCATTTGTTGTGGGGAAGCCCGGATGACGTGCAGTCTTCACGTGAAACAATAGAACAAATAGAAAAAAGAATCCAGCTTCCAAAAATATCAAAATTTATTGAAGATAAAATCCAAACTCCAAAGACATGGTTCACAGGAGAGAGAGTAGCAGCAGGCTACGCGTTTCGAACAATAAGTTCTTTTTCAAAGCTGCTCACTATGCGCCAGAATGAGGTTTAAATAGCAGCTGTGACAAATCACAGTAAATCAACCCATCACCTGAGACAACAGTGAATTTATACAATAAAAACACAAGAATATCACAAAAAACAAAACAATATATAATATACACATATGTAAAACATATAATATAACTACTTTGATTTGTGTTGTAAAAAATTAGAAAAAAGAGGCTATTCTAATTGGTCTCTGAATAGAGCTAAAAATATAGTACAACAAAAAAAACGCAGTGATATGCTTCTACCAAAAAATAAGGAGAGTAAATTTTATCAAAATCAAAAGACATTTTGTTCTATTAAATATAGTCCTCAATACAATAGTATTAAATCTCTTATTTTAAAAAACATTCCCATTTTATATGAGGATGAGACTCTCTCCAAAATTCTGTCTTCGGGCTGTCAGGTGATTGCAAAAAAGGCTACTACTTTGTCTGACATTCTTTCACCTAGTTTATTTAGATCTAATAAAATCTCCCATACTTGGCTACACCACATAGGTTTTTACCACTGTGGTGCTTCTAAATGTCGAACATGTGCCCATTCTGTTGTCACACATTCTTTTACTGACAGCAGCAATAAACAAGAATATAAAATTCAGCAACTTATTAACTGCAATAGCAAAAATGTAGTTTATATGATAACATGCATTAAATGTAAATTAAGCTACATAGGCTGCACTACTCGCACGTTAAAGATCCGTATTTCTGAACATATTACCGATATTGTTGTTTCTACTGATAATAATCGCTCTATGTCTTATGCCTCCAAGCATTTTATTACCAGTCATCAAAGAAGTACTGCATTCTTTCGGGTTGTCGGCATTGAAAAGCTTGTGATAACAGCTAGAGGAGGAGATCTGAAAAGACGCTTAATGACGCGCGAAGCTTACTGGATGTTCTGCCTTAACACTTGCTATCCCATGGGCTTAAATGCTCGCAAAGAAATTATGTTCCATTACTAAGAGATCAACATTGTTTAGTTATATTATATGTTTTACATATGTGTATATTATATATTGTTTTGTTTTTTGTGATATTCTTGTGTTTTTATTGTATAAATTCACTGTTGTATCAGGTGATGGGTTGATTTACTGTGATTTGTCACAGCTGCTATTTAAACCTCATTCTGGCGCATAGTGAGCAGCTTTGAAAAAACTTATTGTTCGAAACGCGTAGCCTGCTGCTACTCTCTCTCCTGTGAACCATGTCTTTGGAGTTTGGATTTTATCTTCAATAAATTTTGATATTTTTGGAAGCTGGATTCTTTTTTCTATTTGTTCTATTGTTTCACGTGAAGACTGCACGTCATCCGGGCTTCCCCACAACAAATGCCTAGTAGTTGAGCTGGTTTTTCATTATTTTTTCTTCTTTTTATTTTGTGGCACAGAGAAATTTCATAGATGTAGATATTGTGTTGAGCGAGTATACTCGTTGCTCGGGTTTTCCTGAGCACGCTCGGGTGATCTCCCAAGTATTTGACTGCTCGGAGATTTAGTTTTCATCGGGGCAGCTGAATGATTTACAGCTATTAGACAGCTTGAACACATGTGGGGATTCCCTAGCAACCAGGCAACCCCCACATGTACTCAGCCTGGCTAATAGCTGTAAATCATTCAGCTGAGGCGATGAAAACTAATTCTCCGAGCACTAAAAAATACTCGGAGATCATCGAGTATACTTGCTCATCACTAGTAGATATGTGTTCAATGCTATTATTCAATAAATAACCCTTTGGAACTTTTCCAGGCCCTTTTCAGTTTCATCTTTACTTCCTTGCAGGCAAACCCCTTTAGGTATCGTATTTGCCAAGTCTTCTCCACGGCAGAACAAGCTGATGACAGCATGTCTTTTGAAGATTTCCTCGACATGCTAAGTGCTTTCAGTGACTCTGCGACACTCGAAGTGAAGTCTCATTACGCCTTCAGAATCTTTGGTGAGGACGTTTTAATAAAAATTTTTTTTGAATTTTCTCCTTGAAGGAAAAAAAACCCATAGAGGATGTTTGGTACAGCCCGTCAATTTAGCAAAGTGGTGGGTGTCATTAATTTGTTTCAATACTTCTGGATCCCTGACACCAGCCATGGCTACCTCTAGTATATCCTTGTCAGTGATGGCAATATATGGCTAATATTCTCTGTTCAAGTGGCTGTGAAACAAGTAGGTGAGCGTAGTCTGTGTATATGGCTATATTGCCACTTTACGGATCTGACATGTACGTATGGATGTCTCCAGTGAGTGGTGCATTACATAGAGAAGAGAGGAGATGCAGAATGTCTTGTTGTAGAGGTTGTCCACTACTTTTACATTGATGCCCTATCCATAAGATATGGCATCAATGTCTGATCGGCCAGGGTCCGGCACTCAGCATCTCCTTGATCACCTGTTATCGGTGGTGGTGGCTGCTGGCCAGAAGTGCTTACTGGGGGAGATTGGCTGCCGTGGGGTACTACACATCCGTCTCCTATTCAGTTCAATAGGAGGCGGATGTGCTATGCTAGTTGAGTCATTCAATTGTAATATACATGTGTATAGATTTCTCTATTTGTAGCTACATAGGTGTACAGCTCATAGCCTAAATTTGCATAACCAGCATAAAACTAAAGGACTGCCATCCATTATCTAACCAACCATAAGGGATTTTATCCTATTTTGTCATTTCCAATTGACCAGAGAAACAAGGTGCTATTAAAGTAGAGAAAGAGCCTTCCCAACACGTTTCATTCTTATGGGCTTCATCAGGGCAATGGTCGCAGTTGCCTCAAGTTCCTGATGATGCCCATAAGGGTGAAACGTGTTGGGAAGGCTCTTTCTCTATTTTAATAGCACCTTGTTCCTCTGGTCATTAGACATTACAAGATAGTATACAATCCCTGATGTTTAGATAATAAATTGCAGTCTTTTTGGTTTACAAAATTGGAGCTGTACACCTTGTATAGCTACAGGTAGAATTAAAATATAAATATATACTGTGTATATATGTATGTATGTATGTATATATATAATGTGTGTGTTTTAATGTGCGCCTTGACAGATGATTTGCACTAGTTACTCCTTTTTTTAATTTAACTATTGAAAGTTATGTTTTATTTTGCATTGCTTAAAATGTGATTTATTTTTTATGTTTTGCTTTCGGATTTAAAAATGAGCAGAAAATTGGTCTCTTTGGCTCTCTAGTTGTCAGTGTAGAAGCTAGAGAATATTTCAAGATTATTTATTTCTTTTAAATGTGGATCATTTAGTTAAAAAAAATCTACGGGTATCTTGATCTCAGTCATACAATTTTCAGATGGCACATTCCCTCTGCACGCGAATCGCACATTCTGTATGTTTTGTTTACCGTAATTAACATTATTACACTCGGCCTACTATAATTAAAAAAAAATTGCAGCCTTCTGAGAAAACAAATTGCCTTGTGCTGATAAATGATATTTCATGCCTTCAAACAGATTTTGATGGAGACGGTGCCCTCAATGAAACAGATTTGGAGATGTTGGTGAATCATTTGACAGGGGAAGAGCAAGACTCAAAACTGAGTAAGAATGAGATGCGACAGCTTATTGCTAATGTGAGTAATTTATGGCTGAAAACATAGAACGTGTCTGTCTTGATAAATACTTTTTATTCCTCATGAAAATTTACAGCATCTTTTCTTGTCTTCTCACAGTTTATATTTTAAAGGAAAGCTGTCAGGCCCCAACACCACAACATACACCTATGTATGAGCAAATTCCCAGCCTGGCCAGCCCTGTATAGGTTATTGAGTGAAAACAAGGTATAAAAACCATTTCTAATGTCCCCGTTTGCTATGCTAGTGAGGGCTGTGACTAGTCGATGGGGCTTTCGTTGTCCCAAACTAGTCAGCCCCTTTCCATGTTATCCTTCCCCCAGTGGGTGTGATAACATAGTCTGCACAACCTGGGTAATCGCCACTCGTACAAATCTAGTGCATGCCCGACGCTCATTCCGTCAGCGTCTCTGAAGCCGGATGTATGCTTCTTACCTTCACAGGCGCGCTCTGCACTTGTCTGGAAGTTTAGAAGATGGCCTCCGGTCATGTGCAGGGCGTTCCTCCCTATCCACTAGTCAAAGCCCTCATTTGCATAGCAAACAGGCAATATCAATGCTTTTTTATACCTTGTTTTCACATAATAACATTATACAGGGCTTGTCAGGCAGGGAATTTGGTCATACATAGGGGAATGCTGCTGGGTTTGGAGGGCTGACAGGTTCCCTTTAAAGAAATCTGAAATATTGCAATTTTCCCAGTGACCACTAGGACTAATATCGGACTCATACTTGGTGTTCTTTTAAAGGGGACCTTTCACCAAATGTCTCATGCTGAGACTGAAATACGAAGTGATGGTGGCTGCAGAGCAGAAGAAAATGTTTTGGGTTTTTATTTTGTCTTTTTGTTGCTGAGATGTTAGCAATCAAAGTACCGGTATTTAGCACTAAATGAGTTAACATCCACATGGACTTTACACAGGTTAACTCATTTTGTGCCAAATCCTTTGATTGGTAATATCTTCACAACATAGAGGCAAAAGAAAGAAAAAAAAATATTCCAGTTTGCTGCCGCTATTACATCGTGTGTCCAGCTCAACACGGGAAATTTGGTGAATGGTCCTCTTTGAGCAGTCTCGTGGACATACACAGCAAAAAACAGGCACTGACTCTATTGAATTGTATAGAAGTATTTTCTGGGAATGCACTGATCTGAATATTGAAGCATGCAAAAAAGTAAACAAAACAACAACAAAAAATATTAAAACATATAAAAAATCTAAAATTTAAAATCCACCCCCCTTTCACCCAATTCAAAATAAAGCAATAATTAAAAAAAATCAAATATACACATATTTGGTATTGTTGCATTCAGAATTGCCCGATCTATCAATATAAAAAAAAAGGATTAACTTGATCGTTAAACAATGTAATGAGAAAAAAATTCAAAACGCCAGAATTACGTTTTTTTTTTTGGTCACCACTTCATTGCAAGAAAATGCAATAACGGGAGATCAAAACATTGTACCTACCCCAAAATTGTATCAATGAAAACGTCAGTTCGGCACGCAAACAATAAGCCCTCACCCAGCCCCAGATCACGAAAAATAGACTTTACAGGTCTCGGAAAATGGCGCCATTTTTTTTAACAGATTTTGGATTTTTTTTCACCACTTAAATAAAAAAGAACCTAGACATGTTTTGTGTCTGTAAAGTTGTAATGAGCTGGCGAATCATGATGGCAGGTCAGTGTTACATTTACTGAACATGGTAAAAAAAAACTTTGGGATTGCACCGCACTTGGAAATTATTTCCTGCTTTGCAGTACACGACATGGTAAAGCCAATGATGTCATTAAAAAGTACAACTTGTCCCGCAAAAAACAAGCCCTCACATGGCCATATTAACCTAAATATAAAGTTATGGCTCTGGGAAGAAGGGGAGCAAAACACGAAAACCGAAAACGGCCGGGGGTTAAGGGATAGAACAGGTAATCTGTGTTTTTAGCATACACCAGGTGATTTCTTTATATAATAATTTAAATTAATATATGCATACAGCCCAAATCCCTGTATGCAAAGATAAAGGCCCTGATCGCATACTTCATACAATTGTATAAATTGCTAAATCAGCCCAGAGGAATAAAGATTTTTTTTTTTTTCTTTGATGGTAAGACAGTATTTTTTTTTCTATCTTCTTTTTTATTATATGGTGACCTTAGGGAATTATACATATGGAAAGATGCAAACCTAACTGAAGTAGAGAACAAGTCCAATAAACATATATAAGCGACAGTCAGGTACATAGGGAGAGGATACTTACAATCTACAGATATAGATATATATATATATATATATATATATATATATATATATATATATATATATATATATATATATATTCTCAGTATCATATATTACTAATGCTCACCATAAAAGCAACAAAAAGACATCAAGGGGTCGTCCATCTGAGTGAATGTTATTTTCTTGGGGTTTCACCAAAAAAAGAAGTATAAATGTTATATGGTTATATGGGAATGGTGGAGTAACTCATTCATAAGGGTTTGTTTTAGTTCTGACAGGTGCTTCCTTAAATGGCATGGTGCGCCGTCTGACAATCACATGGGTTCCTCTCCTGCTAGCCTGCGCACGCACACACACAATGTGGAAAGGATATCATGTCCCTAAAGAAATAGCTGTCTAATTACAAAGAGATAAGGCAAAGGGGATGTTTCATGGGACATGTTGTTGTAGGTGGACAAACAACCCATTTGATGGCACACAGGGCCACTAAATGCAACTCATACGTTAACAAAAATTCTGGCATAAAAAACGTACATATGGGGGGGAGGGACTATACGGTTAATGAATTTGTCCCACAATTAAATATCACATTACTCTTTTAGCCCATACAGAATTTAATAACTTTTCAGCTGACCCTATTATTTCTATTGCTAATATAGCGCCAACATATACCACAGCCCTTCATAGACAGCCATCACTGTCTTCAGTGCGGTTTCCTATTTGGAGTCTGTGTTCAGTATGCATTTGGAGGCAAATAGGGGGAAACACACAGATTTCATGTATGGCGCCGCTGGTCGGAGATTAATCCAGGACTCGCACGATTCCACAACCAGCAAGTCAAAAATAGTTGGATTTTTTTTTTTTTGCACCTTTCTTGCGGGGGGGCAGTCTGACCCCATTAACTAGCACCATGCTGAAGAAGTATAGAACGATTCCTGACTGCCACAAGCTTGTGTAGCCCCAGCCCAAGGCATCTAAGCTATGGAGTATCACCTCCAGCACTGGTCACAATAGGTGACATGCTGAAAGGAAAGCAGGAATCCGCCAGGGTACGCTATCAAGTGTCTAACAGCAATTTCTAAACAAATATGACATTTTATTAAAATTGTTCCAATAAAAAAAAAATATTATTTGTGATCCGGCATACTATCTCTTTCTTCAGATTTGATTATGTACAGATTTTCTTTTCTCTCCTAGATCCTTGAAGAATCTGATATTGATAAAGATGGCACAATTAATCACTCTGAATTCCAGCATGTCATCTCCAGATCTCCTGACTTTGTCAGGTGTGTATTTTCATAGAAACACATTTAGTGCCCATTTTCAGATCTGTGACTTGAGGGGCAGCACGTTTTTTTCTGTGTCTTCCTAGAGCAGCATAATGTAGGTGCAGAGACCCATATCCCACTGATGTATCACTTAGTTTACTGGGTGCAGCAGTTGTGAACTAATCGTAGTTTTTAGATGCAGAAAGTAGCAGAGCTCAGAAAGCTGCCCTCACCCACAACAGGCTCTCTATTTACATTGTCTATAGACAGTGAGCTGCTTATCACAGGAGGGGTGTGGTCGGTCTAGCAGTTGTGTGAGCCATAGTGTGGGCAGTGATATCCTGCTCCTTTTGTGAAGCCCCTCACTACACATCAAGCAGGAACACACTGTCAGGAGGTGGAGGTCAGAGCACCCACACCGAGTGCACGCCCGTCCGGACACTGAGCGCTGCTCAGCTCTTCCAGTGTCAGTCACCCATGCAGGAACAGGGGTTTGGGTTTAAGAAGCGCTTCCTTTCAGAATCCTAAGATTGAACAGCGTTAGATAAATAAAAGTCCCTCTCCTGAGACCATAGAAGTGTGGGCCATCCTGTGTCTCCTGTGAAGTGTACCTTGGTTATTCGGAGTAAAACATGAACTGTATAAAAAGATTGAAAACTATTTTTCAATATCTGCAAATGTATTTGCAGATATTGGCTTTGTTTTAGGGGACATATCCATTATTTAAGTTTCTCCTGGATTGAAAGATACCTCTTACATTCACATCAGTAAAATACACTCACCGGCCACTTTATTAGGTACACCTGTCCAACTTCTTGTTAACACTTAATTTCTAATCAGCCAATCACATGGCGGCAACTCAGTGCATTTAGGCATGTAGACATGGTCAAGACAATCTCCTGCAGTTCAAACCGAGCATCAGTATGGGGAAGAAAGGTGATTTGAGTGCCTTTGAACGTGGCATGGTTGTTGGTGCCAGAAGGGCTGGTCTGAGTATTTCAGAAACTGCTGATCTACTGGGATTTTCACGCACAACCATCTCTAGGGTTTACAGAGAATGGTCCGAAAAAGAAAAAAAATCCAGTGAGCGGCAGTTCTGTGGGCGGAAATGCCTTGTTGATGCCAGAGGTCAGAGGAGAATGGGCAGACTGGTTCGAGCTGATAGAAAGGCAACAGTGACTCAAATCGCCACCCGTTACAACCAAGGTAGGCCTAAGAGCATCTCTGAACGCACAGTGCGTCGAACTTTGAGGCAGATGGGCTACAGCAGCAGAAGACCACACCGGGTACCACTCCTTTCAGCTAAGAACAGGAAACGGAGGCTACAATTTGTACAAGCTCATCGAAATTGGACAGTAGAAGATTGGAAAAACGTTGCTTGGTCTGATGAGTCTCGATTTCTGCTGCGACATTTGGATGGTAGGGTCAGAATTTGGCGTAAACAACATGAAAGCATGGATCCATCCTGCCTTGTATGGAGCATCTTTAGGATGTGCAGCCGACAAATCTGCGGCAACTGTGTGATGCCATCATGTCAATATGGACCAAAATCTCTGAGGAATGCTTCCAGCACCTTGTTGAATCTATGCCACGAAGAATTGAGGCAGTTCTGAAGGCAAAAGGGGGTCCAACCCGTTACTAGCATGGTGTACCTAATAAAGTGGCCGGTGAGTGTATACTATTGCTATGATAACTGATAGCGAAAATGCAAAAACCAATAGTGAACTAGAGGTGGGTGCTGGTCTGGAGTAAGGATTGCCATCTGTGCCCCATGGTATGCTTCCCGGGAGACATTACTACGGATGGCATCCACTTCTTGTCAGCCCTCTGACTTGTACTTCAGGGGTGCGATTGGTCTCACAAGGTCATTGCGCAAGTTCCTTAATCTAAATGGAATCGGTCCGAAGTGTCAGGAATCCAGACCCAGTTAATATGTAAGAGGTAGTTAAACATCAATCCATGTTTCTTTATTAAAACAAGGAAATATGTATCTTTAACTGAAACAAGGAAATATTTTGTTTTTACCGTTTTGTTCTATCTAAGCCTCATATAATAGACATATTCTTTCTATCTAGCAGTCTTTTTATACAGTATATTGTGTAGGGTTAGATATATGGGACCGGTAAAGGCTAGACTGACCCAACATGAGTCTCGAGGCCTCGCTCATCTGTTATGACTAGTGATGTGTGAACATCTCAGATAGGGTGTTATCCGAGCACGCTCGTGTGCGATTAGTGGGTGTTATCCGAGCACACTCGTGTGCGATTAGTATTCGAGCACGCAGAAGATTCTCTATGTCCGACTCCCCGCGGCTGCATGTCTCGTGGCAACACGTGCAGGGAAAGCATGTCTGTTAGGTAACCCCGGCATGTGTTGTGACTGTCGAACGGCCACCAGACATGCAGCCGCGGGGACTGGAACATAGTATTCGAGCGCGCCGAGGACACTTGGCACACAAGTGTGGTCGCTCATCACTAGTTATGACTTCCATCACGCTGTCAGGCTCGCTGTCCTTCACAACCATAGCTGGACCAGTCACACGTCCCGCGCTGAAGGCTTTTCAGAGCGAGCAAATGTAACACGTTGTCTTCTAATAATTGTACATATTTTTAATGCCGTTGCATCTGGAGAAACAAGTATCTTGTATTTTCTTTTCAGTTCCTTTAAAATCATATTATGAACCTTGCTGCAGTCTGCCCTGAAAGGGAGCGACAATTTTACTACTGGAATGAACCTGTCCACTGTGATTACCCCTGAAGAAGCAATCCGTGTCTGAGAATAGTGCGGCCATCCCTCTGCTAACAGCTACCTACCTGACTGATGCTAATACTCCTAACTACTGTTGGTCGTATACACTTCCTTGCCAGCGGCTATTACAGAGGATCTATAGAGACTGGAGCATTCAGCGATGCACTCGGCATAAAGCCAGAACATCCGTAGAATCCTTAGTTTCCTCGTTCTTCCCTGAGCATTACTGTGTTTTTTTTTTGTTTGTTTTTTTTAATTAAATTGAAATATTTCATGTATTCTATGGTTTGTGTAGTGTCTGCCACCTTTCTCTTGGTGATTAGTTTTTACACATGCTTATTCAGGAACATTGTATATGTTAGTTTTATATTGATTGAAGAATTGATTTATTAATAATTGACTTATTTTTATGTGTGATTCACTGTACAACTTACTGTTCAGAATCTAACTTTTAGTTAAAAAGGGAACTTTCTAGAGAAGATGAGATTTATTTTTAAAGTTTTTATACGAAATAAAGTATCCCCCGTTTTAACAAAGTGACTTCTTTATTCAGACGTTTAAAATCACTTGTTGCCTAGGGGAATTTGACAGTACACCCTTGGCCACAAACTACACGAAATCTGTCATAAAATATTAAAAAAAAAAAAAGAGGGGAAGGGAGCAAAAAGTTGCTAGTTTTTGTTTAAAATATGTCCTGCATAAAAATATGCGACTTCTTATAACCAGAAAACTTGCAGGGGATCTTTCATAGATGTCTCACAGTGTCACTTGTGTTGTCGGGTCAAGTAATCCCTTCAGGGTATCTCCTGGGTTATAGATATGTTATGGGAGACCAAATATGCAAATTGCCTCTTCAGAGAAGAAAAGAACTAGAACTCTAGTGCCACCTATTGGAAGTAGCAATCCTAAAAGTCAATATCGACCCTTTAACGAGCCTTGTCACATGACTTAGATTAAAAGCCAAACCAGAATCCCAATTTGCAGACATGTGTTTCGGGGTGTTGTTCCTCATCAGTGCAAAGCTTGAGATCTGATTTGACTGTATAAGAGGCCAGACAGAGACCAAACACACACTGGCCTTCTGTGTAGGACAGCAGAGACCCAACCCAGGATTTACAGGGGGTATTGTCAGGATCTAATTGTGGTGAGTTTATATGGTGCAAGGAAACCAGAAATGGGCTGCCTGACAGCCTGGAGGGGTTCACAAAACAAAGGGAAAAAACGCACGTGTCCTATGTGCTCCTGTGTTCTCTGAGAGAACCTTTGCTATACCACTTTGGTTGAGGCTTTTGCTTTAGAGTACAATAGGATCTGCATCCAGACACACTGGATCCTTATTAACCTTGACAATCATCATTAGACTTACGGCCGAACTTGCCAGTATCTTCTGGCTTCAGCCAACTTTAGTCTAATGCGTATGGGTCCCTTAGCTACTATCTAAAGGTCATGGGCACTTCTAGGTTGTGTATATGATTTGTTTTAGATCGATGGTGCGATTGACGTCATCAATCAGAGTGTACAGAGGCGATCTGACCTCAGAATGACTGCCCTGCACGTCCTCATTCTAGCTTCGGACATGTACAGGGCGGTTATAATGTCCTTCTGTTGTCCGGTGCTGGGCCTTTTGGTGCCACAGACATTTTGAAGCCTGTGCCATCACTTCTACTGGTGCTGCTGTTGAAGAAAACAAAGAAGATGGTTCTGATCCTTCCCTGATCTTTCCTAATCCACAGCAATCCCCCCTCTCCTTCTTTTCACCCATTTTTCCCCCACACCTTTTAACGCAGAGCGCTGCTCAGTACTTAATTGCTCCCGATTTTTGGCAGGTTTTTTTTTTTGTTTGATTGCAGCCGCTGATCAGTGACACAAATCAATGATCAGCCTGTTTTCCAGGACATTTCTTCTTCTCTGTCTATTCCCCCCTCTCCCCTCACCTTCTTTGCACTACCTCCATGTCTTTGTCCTGCTTGTGCTGATCAGATGCACATCACTTAGGCCGGCCTCACACTCGGCGTATAAAAATACGGTCCGTTTTTTACGGCCGTAATACGCAGAAAAGTCCCCAAAATAGTGGTCCGTATGTCATCCTTAGGCAGGGTGTGTCAGCGTATTTTGCGCATGGCATCCTCCGTATGTAATCCGTATGGCATCCGTACTGTGATATTTTCTCGCAGGCTTGCAAAACCGACATCTAATGGATTTATGTGCTCAAATGTTCGTTAAAAAATATATACAGTATATATATATGTATATATATATATGTATATATATATATATATATATATATATGTCATTGAGACACATATATATATATATATATATATATATATATTCTGTATTTATATTTAATTTAGCGCGATGTATGTGAAAAGCCGGTAATTCAATTGCCGGCTTCTCATTTCTCCTTCCCAAACCCGACAGGATATGAGACATGGTTTACATACAGTAAACCATCTCATATCCCCCTTTTTTTTGCATATTCCACACTACTAATGTTAGTAGTGTGTATGTGCAAAATTTGGGTGCTGTAGCTGCTAAAATAAAGGGTTAAATGGCGGAAAAAATTGGCGTGGGCTCCCGCGCAATTTTCTCCGCCAGAGTGGTAAAGCCAGTGACTGAGGGCAGATATTAATAGCCTAGAGAGGGTCCATGGTTATTGGCCCCCCTGGCTACAAACATCTGCCCCCAGCCACCCCAGAAAAGGCACATCTGGAAGATGCGCCTATTCTGGCACTTGGCCACTCTCTTCCCACTCCCGTGTAGCGGTGGGATATGGGGTAATGAAGGGTTAATGTCACCTTGCTATTGTAAGGTGACATTAAGCCAGATTAATAATGGAGAGGCGTCAATTATGTCACCTATCCATTATTAATCCAATTGTATGAAAGGGTTAAAACACACACACACACACACACACACACACACACACACACACACACACACACACTAAAAATTATTTTAATGAAATAAACACACAGGTTGTTTTAATATTTTATTGCTCTCTCAATCCACCTGAAGACCCTCGCTTGGCAAAATAATAAACCAACAATATACATACCTTCTGATGAACTGTCACGTCCCACGAAGTAAATCCATCTGAAGGGGTTAAATCAATTTACAGGCAGGAGCTGTGCTAAAGCACTCGCTCGTACCTGTAAACCCCGGGTGCTGAAAAGAAAGCTGGGTGATCTGTACTTACATTGAGTCGCGGTGAGGTGCCCTCTGCAGGATGAACTCACATGAACTCGAGCGTGGGAACTTTTCCAAGGCTGCAGTTCATGAGAAAATCCGCCATTTAACCCTTTATTTTAGCAGCTACAGCACACAAATTTTGCACATACACACTACTAACAGTAGTGTGGAATATGCAAAAAAAAAGGGGGATATGAGATGGTTTACTGTATGTAAACCATGTCTCATATCCTGTCGGGTTTGTGAAGGAGAAATTAAAAGCCGGCAATTGAATTACCGGCTTTTCACTAACACCGTTGCGTATTTCTTGCAAGTCACACTGCTGGTCCGTGTGGAATCCGTATTTTTCTCGCCCCCATAGACTTTCATTGGCGATTTTTTTTGCGCAATACGGTGACAAACGCAGCATGCTGCGATTTTCTATGGCCGTACAAGACCGTATATTACGGATGCGTAATATACGACAGATAGGAGCTGGGCCATAGAGATTAATTGGGCCGTGTGTAATGCGAATTTTACGGACGTAGTTTATGCGCTCATATGTCCGTAAAACTCGCTAGTGTGAGGCCGGCCTTACTGGCACCTTTGCTTGCCTTTTGCAAGGACTTTTTTTTTTTTTTTTCATCCTTTTTGCACCACATCTGTGCGTGCATCCTACAGGTGTCGAGCCACAGTAGAAATATACCATTGTAATCTGCAACTACTATAGTATTTTTTACTGAATTTAGTCAGTTTTAGGGCAGACACACTGCCGTATTTCTCCTGGGAGAATCGCATCGTAAAACTTGTACTGGCTGTCGGCTCTCCTGAGGCCTCTTTCACACTAGCGTCGTGCACTGCACGTCGCTATGCGACGTTGCAGCGCATCGACGCTAGTGTTGAAAGCGCCGCACAACGGGGGCAGCGGATGCAGTTTTACATCGCATCCGCTGCCCCATTGTGAGGCGCGGGGAGGTGGGGGCGGAGTTCCGACCGCGCATGCACGGTCGGAAAAGACAGGAACGACACTCAAAAAAAGTTACATGTAACGGTCCGACGCAACACGACGCATCCGTCTTGCGACGTGTGGCAATGCGTCGCACTGCGTCGCTAATACACGTCTATGGAGAAAAAACGCATCCTGCAAGCAGTTTTGCAGGATGCGTTTTTTCTCCAGAACGATGCATAGCTTGACAGCTGCATAGTAATCCACCATGCTATCATGCTCGGGTCAGGAGAGGTGCCTGCCAGTCCGTACAGTGCAATGCGATTATCGCAGGAGAAATACGGCAGTGTGTCTCTGCCCTTAGTGTCTGATAGTAAAGCTAAAAAAAAGGATCACATCTGTGCGTCCATCCTACAGCCATTGAGCTTTGACCAGCGACACATCACTGATCAGCCTCCAGTGTTTGTTTTTTAAGTGAAAAAATAATAAAAAAGATAGATTAGGGACAGTAAAAATATACTGTAGTAATCAGCATCTACTACAGTATTTTTTACTAAATGTATATTCAGGGTTAGTGTCAGATAGTTACGGGTGCTCAGTAATATTTTTTTATGTTTTACTGACGTCCATTTAGTAAGTTTGTTTTATTTTACCAAATTTTTATATATTTTTTTATTTCTAGATTTTTTTTCTTATAAAAAAAATAAAAATAAAATATATATATATATATTTTTTTTTTTACACCAAACACACGCCTGAATAAAGTTTGGTATATACACAAACACCGCATATGTGAAAAAATGTCCCTCTCATCCCTATCACGGTATTCAGTGGTGGAGGCAGTAGCGTAGCTACTGGGAGGGCAGAGGGGGCCGTCGCCCCGGGCCCTGTCACATGAAGGGGCCCACCGGGAGCCAGGGCCACTGCTGTGATGAGGCAGAACACAGCATAGGAGCAGAGCAGTATAATGTCTGCTCCCATCTGACAGGAGACTGCACACTGCTAGCACAGTGACGGCTGCAGTCTCCCTCCTGCAGTGAATGGTTTCGCCCGTCTGACCTGATCATGAAGCTTTTCCTGGCTGCAGTTTTCTTCGCTCTGTGCACGCTGGGATTGGCTCAGGCACGCTGGGTCCTAGTGCCCACACCCTGCATTTCACTTCCTGGTCCTGCCTGCAGTGCAAACGTTATCAGTAAGTGGGGATGGAACATTTTAGGTTTATTAAATTCAGGTATGTCACTGTGAGGTGAATGCTGCCGAAATACGTTACCAAAGTCGCCGTTTTCGCTTGTCAATCAGGCTGGTCTGGTCAGATGGACGTTGTGACATCGCTGTTTCTTCCCCCAGATCTTGCTTTGTTTTCCGTTGGTGGCGTAGTGGTTTGCGCATGCCCAAGTCCCGAATCCACTGCACAGGGGAGGGAAAAGAGCGCGATCTGCACTATTCCCCTGGTGATCGGTGGGGGCGGCCATCTTCCTGTGGCCGCGCGTGCGCAGATGGAGCGCTCTGCTGCCCGGGGCTTCAGGAAAATGGCCGCGGGATGCCGCGCATGCGCAGATGGAGATCGCGGCGGCCATTTTCCTGAAGCCGAGATGCGAACTCTGCTTCAGGAAAATCGCCAGATCTATCAATAAAAAAAAAAGCATTAACCTGATCGCTAAACAGCGTAGCGAGAAAAAAATTTGAAACGCCAGAATTACGTTTTTTGGTCGCCGCGACATTGCATTAAAATGCAATAATGGGCAATCAAAAGAACGTATCTGCACCAAAATGTTATCATTAAAAACGCCAGCTCAGCACGCAAAAAATAAGCCTTCAACCCACCCCAGATCATGAAAAATGGAGACGCTACGAGTATCGGAAAATGGCGCAAATTTTTTTTTTTCTAGCAAAGTTTGGAATTTTTTTTCACCACTTAGATAAAAAATAACCTAGTCATGTTAGGTGTCTATGAACTCGTAGTGACCTGGAGAATCATAATGGCAGGTCAGTTTTAGCATTTAGTGAACCTAGCAAAAAAGCCAAACAAAAAACAAGTGTGGGACTGCACTTTTTTTGAAATTTCACTGCACTTGGAATTTTTTTCTTGTTTTCTAGTACAAGACATGCTAAAACCAATGATGTCGTTCAAAAGTACAACTCGTCCCGCAAAAAATAAGCCCTCACATGGCCAAATTGACGGAAAAATAAAAAAGTTATGGCTCTGGGAAGGAGGGGAGTGAAAAACGAACACAGAAAAACGAAAAATTCCAAGGTCATGAAGGGGTTAAAACACCACTCCAGTGGTGGAAAAAAACCTGCTAGAGTGGTGCTTTAATAATTTAATAATAAGCAATTTATTACTATAAAGTTGATGAAGGCTTGGAATAAATGTCTGCAGTCACTTTATGTGACTGCAGACTGCCAAATCATGACAGGGAGCTGCGGGCCCATCATACTGTGTATAAGAGAGCTGCGGGCTCATCATACTATGTATAAGGGAGCTGCGGGCTCATCATACTGTGTATAAGGGAGCTGCGGCCCCATCATACTGTGTATAAGGGAGCTGCGGGCCCATCATACTGTGTATAAGAGAGCTGCGGGCTCATAATACTGTGTATAAGGGAGCTGCGGGCTCATCATACTGTGTATAAGGGAGCTTCGGGCCCATCATACTGTGTATAAGGGAGCTGTGGGCCCAATCATACTGTGTATAAGGGAGCTGCGGGCTCATTATACTGTGTATAAGGGAGCTGCGGGCTCATTATACTGTGTATAAGGGAGCTGCGGGCTCATTATACTGTGTATAAGGGAGCTGTGGCCCCATCATACTGTGTATAAGGGAGCTGCGGCCCCATCATACTGTGTATAAGGGAGCTTCGGGCCCATCATACTATGTATAAGGGAGCTGCGGGCCCATCATACTGTGTATACGGAAGCTGCGGGCCCATCATACTGTGTATATGGAAGCTGCGGCCCCATCATACTGTGCATAAGGAAGCTGCGGGCCCATCATACTATGTATAAGGGAGCTGCGGGCCCATCATACTGTGTATAAGGAAGCTGTGGGCCCATCATACTGTGTACACTATGTTCCAAATTATTATGCAAATTACATTTTTCTCGGATTTTCCTAAATGGTCAGTGCAAATGACAGTCAGTCTAATAAAAGTCATCACCCGTTAGAGTATACATCAAATTTTATTGAAGAAACCTCGCAATGATAACAGTATAATCTCCAAAATGAATAAAAACTCAAAACGCACTGTTCCAAATTATTAGGCACAGTAGTATTTCTAAACATTTGATATGTTTTAAAGAACTGAAAATGCTCATTTGTGGAATTTGCAGCATTAGGAGGTCACATTCACTGAACAAAAAAGCTATTTAACTCCAAAACATCTTAACAGGCCAAGTTACATGTTAACATAGGAGCCCTTTATTGATATCACCTTCACAATTCTTGCATCCATTGAACTTGTGAGTTTATGGAGAGTTTCTGCTTGTATTTCTTTGCATGAAGTCAGAATAGCCTCCCAGAGCTGCTGTTTTGATATGAACTGCCTCCCACCCTCATAGATCTTTTGTTTGATGATACTCCAAAGGTTCTCTATAGGGTTGAGGTCAGGGGAAGATGGTGGCCACACCATGAGTTTATCTCCTTTTATGCCCATAGCAGCCAATTACTCAGAGGTATTCAATGTCATGCATGAAGATGATTTTGTTCCTGAAGGCATGTTTCTGCTTTTTAGACCATGGAAGAAAGTTGTCAGTCAGAAACTCTATTTACTTTGCTGAGGTCATTTTCACACCTTCAGGAACCTTAAAGGGCCCTACCAGCTGTTTCCCCATGATTCCAGCCCAAAACATGACTCCACCACCTCCTTGCTGACGTTGCACCCTTGTTGGGACATGGTGGCCATCCACCAACCATCCACTACTCCATCCATCTGGACCGTCCAGGGTTGCTCGACACTCATCAGTAAACAAGACTGTTTGAAAATTAGTCTTCATGTATGTCTGGGCCCAATGCAACCGTTTCTGCTTGTGAACACTGTTTAGGAGTGGCCGAATAGTAGGTTTATGCACCACAGCAAGCCTTTGAAGGATCCTACACCTTGAGGTTCAAGGGACTCCAGACGCACCAGCAGCTTCAAATAACTGTTTGCTGCTTTGTAATGGTATTTTGGCAGCTGCTCTCTTAATCCAATGAATTTGTCTGGCAGAAAACTTCCTCATTATGCCTTTATTTGCATGAACTCTGTCTGTGCTCTGTTTCAGTCACAAATCTCATCAGAGTATGATGATCACTCTTACGTTTTCGTGAAATATCTAATTTTTTCATACCTTGTCCAAGGCATTGCACTATTTAACACTTTTCAGCAGCAGAGAGATCCTTTTTATTTCCCATATTGCTTGAAACCTGTGACCTGCATAATAATGTGGAACATCATTTTTGAGTAGTTTTCCTTTAATTAGAATCACCTGGAAAACTAATTATCACATGTGTTTAAGATTGATTTCAGTAATTCATTGAGCCCTGAGACACAATACCATCCACGAGTTTATTTGAAAAACAAAACAATTAAATCTGTATGACACTTAAATCCAATTTGCATAATAATTTGGAACACAGTGTATAAGGAAGCTGCGGGCCCATCATACTGTGTATATGGAAGCTGCGGCCCCATCATACTGTGTATAAGGAAGCTGCGGGCCCATCATACTATGTATAAGGGAGCTGCGGGCCCATCATACTGTGTATAAGGAAGCTGCGGGCCCATCATACTGTGTATAAGGAAGCTGCGGGCCCATCATACTGTGTATGAGGAAGCTGCGGCCCCATCATACTGTGTATAAGGAAGCTGCGGCCCCATCATACTGTGTATAAGGAAGCTGCGGCCCCATCATACTGTGTATAAGGAAGCTGCGGCCCCATCATACTGTGTATAAGGAAGCTGCGGCCCCATTATACTGTGTATAAGGGAGCGGTGGCCCCATCATACTGTGTATAAGGGAGCTGTGGCCCCATCATACTGTGTATAAGGAAGCTGTGGCCCCATCATACTGTGTATAAGGAAGCTGTGGCCCCATCATACTGTGTATAAGGAAGCTGTGGCCACATCATACTGTGTACAGGAGAACTGTGAGGGACATCATACTGTTTGACGGAAGCTGCGGGCCCTTCATACTGTTTATAAGGGAGCTGTGGACCCACCATACTGTGTATAGGGAACTGCGAAGACATATTGTGCATATGGGAGCTGTTGGCCCATTACACTGTATATAGGGGAGCTCTGGGGGGGCATTATACTTTGTATAGTGGAGCTCTGTCAGCATTATACTGTGTAAAGGGGAGCAGTGAGAACATCATACGGTGTATCGGGGAGTTATAGAATCATCATACTGTGCACACTATGTTCCAAATTATTATGCAAATTACATTTTTTCTCAGATTTTCCTAAAAGGTCGGGGCAAATGACAGTCAGTCTAATAAAAGTCATCACCCGTTAGATTATACATTGAATTTTATTGAGAAACCTCCCAATGATAACAGTATAATCTCCAAAATGAATAAAAACTCAAAATGCACTGTTCCAAATTATTATGCACAGTAGAATTTCTAAACATTTGATATGTTTTAAAGAACTGAAAATGCTCAATTGTGGAATTTGCAGCATTAGGAGGTCACATTCACTGAACAAAAAAGCTATTTAACTCCAAAACATCCTAACAGGCCAAGTTACATGTTAACATAGGAACCCTTCTTTGATATCACCTTCACAATTCTTGGATCCATTAAACTTGTGAATTTTTGGAGAGTTTCTGCTTGTATTTCTTCGCATGAAGTCAGAATAGCCTCCCAGAGCTGCTGTTTTGGTGTGAACTGCCTCCCACCCTCATAGATCTTTTGTTTGATGATACTCCAAAGGTTCTCTATAGGGTTGAGGTCAGGGGAAGATGGTGGCCACACCATGAGTTTATCTCCTTTTATGCCCATAGCAGCCAATGACTCAGAGGTTTTCTTTGCAGCTTCAGATGGTGCGTTGTCATGCATAAAGAAGATTTTGCTCCTGAAGGCACGTTTCTCCTTTTTATACCATGGAAGAAAGTTGTCAGTCAGAAACTTTGTGTACTTTGCAGAGGTCAATTTCACACCTTTAGGAACCTTAAAGGGCCCTACCAGCTGTTTCCCCATGATTCCGGCCCAAAACATGACTCCTCCACTCCTTGCTGACATCGCAGCCTTGTTGGGACATGGTGGCCATCCACTACTCCATCCATCTGGACCATCCACAGTTGCTCGACACTCATCAGTAAACAAGACTGTTGGAAAATTAGTCTTCATGTATGTCTGGGCCCACTACAACCGTTTCTGCTTGTGAAAACTGTTTAGCGGTGGCCAAATAGTAGGTTTATGCACCACAGCAAGCTTTTGAAGGATCCTACCACTTGAAGTTCGAGGGACTCCAGAGGCACCATCAGCTTCAAATAACTGTTTGCTGGTTTGTAATGGCTTTTTAACAGCTGCTCTCTTAATCCGATTAACTTGACTGGCAAAAACCTTCTTCATTCTGCCTTTATCAGCACGAACACGTCTGTGCTCAGATTCAGCCACAAATCTCTTCACAGTATGATGATCACACTTAAGTTTTTGGTAAATATCTATTGTTTTCATCCCTTGACCAAGGCATTGCACTATTTGATGCTTTTCAGGAAGAGAGAGATGCTTTTTATTTCCGATATTGCTTGAAACCTGTGACCTGCTTAATAATGTGGAACATCATTTTTAAGTAGTTTTCCTTTAATTAGAATCACCTGGAAAACTAATCACATGTGTCTCAGATTGATTTCAGTGATCCATTGAGCCCTGAGACACAATACCATCCACGAGTTTATTTGAAAAACAAAACAATTAAATCTTTACGACACTGAAATCCAATTTGCATAATAATTTGGAACACAGTGTATAGGGGAGCTGTGGAAGCTTTGAGCTCACCATACTGTGTATAATGGAGCAGTACATGAGGGAACTTAGGGGACATTATTAAATGTAAAGTGGGCACTTAAGCATTACTGTATTGTTATAGGGGCACTCAGAGTATTGCGACCATCAAAGTTGCATATTGTCACAATATGGAGGTAAAATCAATGTTCGTTTTTATATATAGATTTATTTTCAATAACAGCGCGGTCATATTCTGAGGTTCCACTATATTCACAATTAGAGTGCGCAACCGTAGCTGTAATCAGGGTTAGCTGGTTAGGGGCCCACTCAGATGTTCCGCCCCCCCTAAGTTGAAACCCTAGCTACGTCTCTGGGTGGAGGCATACGTCTTCATTGCCTCTGCCACTGATAATGAGGGAGAGGAGCAATGCTGAACCGCCACACAGACGCCTCAGGGCATAAAATGAACCAGCACCCACCGTTACTGACCCTATATGGACCTCAACCTCCTGCCTTCCGAATACTGAGTCACTGATTCCTGATTTTATGATGCAATCAGGAATCAAATGTGACACAACCGGCCTCACAGAAATTGAATTTTTCAATGTCTGAATGCCCCCTGTCTTGGGACTGAGTAAGAAAATTGTGTGGGATTTGGTGCACCCACTGCTGGATCAAGGTGATCACATCTATGTAGATAACTTTTATACCAGCATCCCACTCTTCAAGTCTCTATCTGCGCAAGCTACTGCAGCACGTCTGCAAAATCAGAGAGGCCTTCCCAAGATACTAATTGGGCAGCTGCTCAGAAAGGGTGAGAGCAAAGCCCAATGTAGCAACAACCTGCTGGTGGTCAAGTACAAGAGGTATATCCTTCTCCTGACAACTATATATGGAGATGGCAGCAACCCCACCGCGGTATGACATACCTTTACAGAGGTCACCAAACCAGACTGCACTGGGGTACAACAAGAACATGGAGGGAGTTGATCTCGCTGATCAAGTCTTCCAGTCGTACAGTGCCATGACAAATGCCAAGATGTGGTACAAGAAGCTGGTCGTGCACATCATACAGATGGCAGTGTACAATGCTTACATGTTATCACGATGTGCAGGTTACACCAGTATGTACCTTCAGTTCCAGAAGGTAGTGATCAAGGCTTTAATCTTTGGCGATTAGGAAGGAGTGGGCGCAAGTACTTCAGGAACCGAAGGTGCTCGTATCGTACCAGGTCAACATTTCCATGGGGAGGTCACAATAGAGGTGCCAAGTTTGTTACAGAAGGAGAATAAGAAAGGACACCACTTATTAATGAGACACATGCCTTGACAAGCCTAGCCTGTATATAAAAGAATGCTAATGCTTTAAACTGTACCACACATCCATCGACTACCAAATTCATTTCTGACTTACACAACTCACGCATGCCAACCTGATGCACTCTACAGAACTCACATATGTTAACCTGATGTACACTACACAGCTCACATATGCCAACCTGATGCACTCTACACTACTCATGTATGCTAGTATGTTATAACATTCACATACCCTGAAACACTAGATCAATTACAACATAGGTCATTTTTGGGGTTGCTACTGTTCAGGCATATCAGGGTCTCTCCAAATGTGACACTGTACCCGCTGACCATTACATCAAAGCCCTTTCCCTTCTGAGCCCTACCGTGCACCAAAACAGTAGTTTTCTCCCATACAGGGGGAGTACCATACTCAGGAGAAATTGCACAACAACTTCTGGGGTCCATTTTCTCCTGTTACCCTTGTGAAAATAAAAAAAAATTGGGGCTAAAAGAACATTTTTGTGGAAAAAATGTGATTTTTTTTTAATTTCATTTATTTTTAAGGCTCAATGTTAAAAATTTCAGTGAAGCACCTGGGGGTTCAAGGTGCTCAGCCTACATCTAGATAAATTCTTTGAAGTGTCTAGTTTCCATTATGGGATCACTTGTGGGGGATTTCCACTGTTAAGGCACGTAAGGGGATCTTCAAATCCAACATGACGCCTGCATACCATGCCATCAAAGTCTGCATTCCAAAATGTGACTCCTTACCTCCCGAGCCCTGCAGTGCACCCAAACAGTAGTTTTCTACATCAGAAGTTTTTCAAACGCAACATGGCATCTGCTCTCGATTCCAGACAATTTTGCTTTAAACAGTGCTTCTTCAATTCCAAGCACTGCTGTGCGCCCAAACAGATTTCCCCCATGTAAGGAGTATTGTACTCAAGAGAAATTCCACCACAATTTTTGGGGTCCATTTTCTCCTTTTACTTTTGTGAAAATAAAAAAAATGGGGCTAAAAGAGCATTTTTGGTGGAAAAAATTAGATTTTTTTAATTTCATGGCTCAGTGTTATAAATTTCTGTGAAGCCCTTGGGGATTCAAGGTGCGCACCACACATCTAGATAAGTTCCTTGAGGGGACTAAATGAGATCACTTGTGGGGGATTTCCACTGTTTAGGCACTTCAGGGGTTCTCCAAGTGTGACATGGTTTCTGCTCTCGATTTCAGCCAATTTTGCGTTCAAAAAGTTAAACTGTGCTCCTTCCCCTCCAAGCCCTGCTGTGTGCCCAGAAAGTAGATTTTCCCTACATATGCGGTATCGGTGTACTCAGGAGAAATTGCACAACTACGTTTGGTGTTCATTTTCTCCTGTTACTAAAAATTAAAAAAATTTGGTCTAAAAATGTTTGTGAAATAAAATTAAATGTTCATTTTTTCCTTTTACATTGATCCAGTTCATGTAAAGCACCTGAAGGGTTAATAACTTCTTGATTGTGAATTTGAGCACCTTGAGGGATGCAGTTTTTAGAATGGTGTCACTTTTGGGTATTTTTTGTCATATAGGAACCCCAAAGTCACTTAAAAGTTATTTGACCGATAAAAAAATGGTTATGTAAATTTAGTTGGAAAAATGAGAAATCACTGGTCATTCTTTTAACCCTTCTAACTTTCTTACAAGAAAAACAATGGTGTTTCAAAAATTGTGCTGATGTAAAGTAGACATGTGAGAAATGTTATTTATTAACTATTTTGCGTGAGATAACTCTCTGGTTTAACCCCTTAATGGCCTATGACGTGTATATAGGTCGCCTCCCCCTCTTTGGTGCGGGTTCCGGTGCTGAGCCCACACCTTTTTGGACACTTGACAGCTGATCTGATCAGCTGTCATGTGCTCATAACAGTATTTGGTCGAATCGCGATCCGCCTGTGGCTGTTAACTAGTTAAATGCCGCTGTCAATCTTTGACATTTTATTCTCCGGCAGTTAACTTGAGCAAACCGGATGCATGTCTTAGTTCCGCCCTTCTGCGCCCCTGTCACATGATTGCAGGGCGCCGTTTGGTTGGCATGACAACTCGGGGCCTGTGGTTGTCATTGCCGAACTGCTATGAGCGCCGCCCGTTGGTCAGCACTTATAGCAGATGAGCAGTTTTGCTACACATAGCAGGGCTGCAGCTCTGCTATGTGTAGCACAGGCGATCAGAAGATCGCAGATTTTAGTCTCCAATAAAGACTATTTACTATGTAAAATGCAAAAAAGAAAAATTTAAAATATATAAAAGTTCAAATCAGCCCCTTCTGCCCCATTCAAAATAAAACAATAAAAAAAATACCCATATTTGGTAACGCCGTGCTCCAAATAGCCCGATCTATCAAGATATAAAAATAATTAATCCAATCTGTTAACGGCGTAACGAGAAAAAAATATCAAAGCAGCAGAATTATATTTTTTTTGGTCGCTGCAACATTGCAATAAAATACAATAACAGACAATTATACCATCATATCGATCTCAAAAGGGTATCAATAAAAACATCATCTCGGTGTGCAAAAAATAAGCTCTCACTCAGACCCAAATCACAAAAAATGAAGATGCCATGGGTCTCAGAAAATGGTGCAATTTTTTTTTTACAAACTCCGTGGTTTCTTGTCACCACTTAAATAAGAAAGGACCTATACATGCTTAGTATCTGCAAATTCGTAATGCCCTGGAGAATCATGATGGAAGGTCAGTTTTAGCATTTAGTGAACATAGTAAAAGAAAAAAAAAACAATTGTGGAATTACCCTTTTTTTTGCAATTTCACTGCACCTAGAATTTTTTTTCCCGTTTTCCAGTACACGATATGGTAAAAGCAATGATGTCGTTCAAAAGTAAAACTTGTCTCGCAAAAAACAAGCCTTCACATGGCCATTTAATGGAAAAGTAAAAAAGTTATGGCTCTGGGAAGAAGGGGAGCAAAACACAAAAACGGAAATACCCCTGGTTGTTGAGAGCATAAAAAATGAAAGTTTAAAAATGTAAACATTTTCGCCAAATTTCCATTTTTTCACAAAAACAAGTCAAATCAAACTAATTTTGCTACTGTCATGAAGTACAATATGTCACAATAAAACTTTCTCAGAATGAGCGAGATTTGTTGAAGCGTTCCAGAGTTAATACCTAATACAGTGACAGTGGTCACAATTGTAAAATTTGGCCTGGTCATGAAGGTGAAACAGGTTTGGGGGATGATGGGGTTAAATCATATTAAATACTAGTGAGCGCCTTTCAGCATAAGCCACCTGAAAAATGGCCAGGTCACTTCTTTTAACTTTGAGGTGACTTTGAAAACTTGAACATGTTAAAAAAAATGCTCAAAAGGCTAAACATTAGTGATGAGCGAGTATACTCGTTGCTCGGGTTTTCCCGATCACGTTCGAGTGGTCTCTGAGTATTTGTTAGTGTTCGGGAGATTTAGTTTTCATCACCTCAGCTGAATGATTTACAGCTATTAGCCAGGCTGAGTACATGTGGGGTTGCCTGGTTGCTAGGGAATCCCCACATGTAATCAAGCTGGCTAATAGCTGTAAATCATTCAGCTGCGATGATGAAAACTAAAACTCTGAACACTAACAAATACTCGGAAATCACCCAAGCATGCTCGGGAAACGAGTATACTCGCTCATCACTACTAAACATATGTACAGCAAGTCATTTTTATGTTGCAGGGCATATATTCATTCTTTTTAGCATTTATTTATTCTAGGCAGATTACAGGGCAGATCTGCCTAAAGTAGATGTCGTGGGCACGTACCGTTAGTACTGGATTTGACCTCTTAAAGTGAAATAGTCATTAACTGAAACAGAAACAGCTGTGTTGGAAGCTTAAAACTCTGTGAGGAACAACCAAACTGCTACAAATGTACTGTAATGTTGTGGGAGATGGTTTCATATCACAGGTCATACACCATGGCAAGAATCAATGCTGCAACATGATAATTATACCTCAACAGCAAGTTCTCTCATAGGCCTCTTTCACACGTCCTGATATTTCCGGTAGCAGAAAAACCAGTACCGAAGATGTCCGTGTGTCTGTGTGTAATACAACCGTGTTGCACATCACTACCACACGGATGGCCTTTGGGAAAGAAGCGCTACAGTAACCACTGTTCCCCGGCAGCAGGTGCTGAAGACGGCTCTCATCATTCTCCCCGGCTCTGCCGGTGATCGGCTCGAGCAGAGCAGAATGATGACAGTTATATTAAAGTCAGAATGATGACAGCAGGTGGGGGCTTTTGGGACTATTACTCCCATTATCCGACACTTGCTGCCGCTAATAACAGTGATAGCAGGAGTGGATGATCAGGGTATTCCTCACCTGCCACCTGCGATGTAACGAAATAAATGAATGAATGAATGAATGAAATATCTAGCATGGGTTCCCCCATATTTTTTTTAACCAACCAGGCAAAACCCACATCAGGGGGCTGCAGCCCCCAACTGTCAGCTTCAGCAAGGTTGGTTATCAAGAATATAGGGTTCCCATGCTGTTTTTTTAATTTAAATAATTTAAAAAACGGTGTGGGGTCCCCCGCATTTTTGACAACCAGCCTTGCTAAAGATCACAGCTGGGGGCCATTGATATAGGCCCCTCCAGCCTAAAAACAGCGGCCCGCAGCTGCTGCCAGGCATCGGTTCATAGATGATCTGTTCTTTATTTGGGTAGGTACTGAAATGGACTGTGCACAATTTCTCAAAGAGCTTAATGATAATACCTACAATATATTTTTAACACACTCCATGTTCCCTGATTTAGCTACTTTCCTGGATCTCCGGATATATGTGATCGGGGGCCGCCTTGCCACTGATCTTTATCGGAAGCCGACAGCCACTAATAGTCTACTCCAATTTCGAAGTTTCCATCCCTTGCATACTAGAAGAGGCGTTCCCACGGGGCAGTTCCTCTGGATCCCACGTAACTGTACATCAGATGTGGATTTCAGGCTGCAAGCTGGGGCCCGGACTGAAAGGTTCCGTCAACACGGATACCCGAAGAGAACTATATCCTCTGCATTCCAATGAGCCACGGCTGCGGATCTGGATTCCCTACTTGTTTCATGCCCCCGCCAGCAGGATTCATCTCAGATTCAACACTGAATACAATACGCATTGGAGCCAGATGAGGAACATCCTAGCTAATCATTGGGAGATTATTACAACAGATGCCCAAACCTCCACCTGTGTCAGCCCACAACCCTTGTTAACCACCAGAAGGGTTCCAAATTTACGGGACATCCTCACGAGAAGTCATTTCACCCAACCATCGGTTAGGCTTAACCGGGGCATTCGCCTCAGGGGTTCATTTCCCAGAGGTGACTGCAATGTATGTCCTTTTATGCAGCCCATCAGGGATTTTTTTTACTAATCCTTTGGATAATACATGTCAATCATTGAATGGCTATGTAAACTGCAAAACTAGGTGTGTTATTCATGCCATTGATTGTCCCTGTCACAATGTCTACATGGGACAAACCTCACAGGCACAAAAACATCTATCAACGATCTGTTAGGAGTCGAGTTCCTGCCGCTGCACAGGGGGAATCTTGAACCATGTCTGCTGCGGTCTCCCATTCTGCATTGGCCGCAGTGGAGCCTGCTCAGCAGAAACGTCGGTCCCAGTGTCTCACTGAATCTGATACTGTGCAAAGGGTTACTGCTGCCTCTCCAGGCTCTGCTATTGTACCCTGCACTGGTCTGCGGCGAGCAGGCTTTTCTGGGACTAAGTCCTGCTTTGCATACACTGAGCATGCCCAGGGTAAGATCTCTTAATGGAGATCAGGGGTCACATGCTCAGGTACTGCAGCAACTTCCATTGGTCCTCCAGGAAGGTCCTGAACCTGATCAAGTTCTGTGGCAGCCTTCCATTGGTCTTTCTGGGAAGGTCCTGAAGTTGCTACAGCTATAAAAGGTTCTCATGACCGCATGACCAAGCGCTAGTTTCAAATATGTACGAGCGCAACACCAGTGTGGTCGCGTGTGTGGTCAGGGACCCGGCTGAAATAAGCCCCTAGAATGCTGGCACCTCCGGCGAGGGGTTTTGTGTGTATGCAGTCAGGGACCCGGCTGAAATAAGCCCCTAGAATGCTGGCACCTTCGGGGAGGAGTTTATTATGAGTGAATTCAGGGCTGGCTAATAGCCATTAGAATTCCGGCTCCAACGGAGAGGAGCTGCGTGTTTGGTTTGGACTGCATGACCACTGTCGGCTCTATTCAGTGGCTGTGTCCCCTGTGAGCTAAACAAGGCACAGCGTTCTCTTTACTACGGGCTCTGTGAAGTAGCAGAGTTAGTTTATACTAATTTACTTCACTGCCTTACTTAGCAGCAGGTTCTTTCCTGCACGGTGGATCCCGGGTTGCGAACGCACCTATCTCACCTAATAAATATATTCGGTGCGTTCCACCAACCTTAACACCATCAACTTAGCATCTTCAGATTCCCAAAAGGATAAGACTCTCATGCCAATTGCAGCGCACTTTTTGGCCGTACATGGGGGCAGATCCACTAATGTGCATTTTTTTGGCTTACAAAGCGATTTTGGCAATGAAAGAGGAGGGGACCAACACAGAATACTCCTGCAACTGGAAGCAAGATGGATTTTCCTTCTGCGTTCGGTCTCGCCATCGGGTCTCAATGAAGAGGTCCTCTTCACTGGATTTCTAAGATAGGATCACCCTCACACATTATGGCTTGTCGGCTTATTTATATGGCAATGGCAGCCTCATTATAAGAACGTTTTCCCTCGGGACTACATGGCCCACTATGCTCTTCATGCTAGACAGACTCTCATTTTCCAATGCCAGTGGTTAACTCAGGAACTCCGCTCTCTCTTTGTATGTCATAGCCGGGCATGTGCAAATTGAATAAATTGATGATTTTTGTTTTCTTCTTGCATTTAATATGGTCTAATTGAGTGCCTCTTTACTATTTCACACTATGGATCAGGTGGTCTGTCCTTTTCATCAGGGCATCCAACATATTCATCTCGGATTTTTCTCTATAACGCATCTTTTTGTTATTTTTTTCGTTTTTTGTTCATTCTCTCTCATATCACTATTATATACCTAGTCTGCCTTACACTTCTTGTAATCCATATACTCATCTATTCAAGACCTTTTCAATATGTATCCACATCACATATTTCCTTTTTTTTATTTCTTCTTTCATTTCCTTGTTATAATTATTAAATATGCTTTATTTTATTTTTACCTCCTTGGTTTACAATTGCCAATATTATTTGTCCATATGTTTTTCCTTCCCATGTTTATTACCAGCTTTATCCCTGATTCACAGCATAGATCTATGTGTCTTTACCTGGTTGCAATTGGATCCTCCTTACTCTAGATGGCTCTCTGATTTAGAGCACCTTCATTCTGATCTTATGCCTGGCCTCTCTGTGTCTCCCCTTGTTTTGTTTTGTTGCCATAGCTACCAGCGCATTGCTGTACAGCAGGCTACACACCAGGATTATCTTTCCCAGCGCTCGGCCGTCGCGCATGCGCGCAGCTCTTGATTTTCTCCACGCATACATCATACCCTTCTGTGACGTCGCTGGGCCTTATTGATTATTCAAACGCGCATGTGCAGGACACTTCCCCCCGCCTTCTGCTGCTGCTTGTTGTTTGTTCTCCCATGCAGGCTGGATGGGCAGACTCTACACACCGGTAATTGATTACTCTTCATTATCCTTATCCTTACTTAAAGACTGTGTTTGTCATGTCTCAGCACTTTCCCCTGATGAAGCTGCATCGCAGCGATACTCTTGGGGTTCTCCTACGCCCCCATCCCCTCACGCCATCCATCTATTTTTGGCATCCAGGGTCCCACTGCTTTAACTGCCTTCAACCTCTCAGGGGTGCACAGGGTCCGACTGGATCCCCCCTTGGATCACTCCAGACTCCTTTTGGCACAGCAGACTCCTTGGGTAGTATTTGTATTTATTGCTTTTCATGCTTCATTTTTTACTACCTCAGATTTCTTGTGCCCCCCTCTCTTTTACCCCTTGGTGGGCTACGTTACAAATGTAAGGGGGTGTGCAGGCAGCTGGTTTGAGCCCTGCATTCCTGTGCATGCCTACCTAATGAAACTGGGTACTTTTTGTGTTTGCTGTGTTCCCTGTGTAGTTTATGATATTTGACACTGTTTAATATGATAATGGCTGACATTGTTCTGATATCTGTGTGTTAGGGACAGGAATAGGGACAGTCAGTGGCAGTGGTAGGTCAGCACTGGTAAGGGTTATGGCAGTGTAGTTACAGGTTAGTGTTAAGGGGGCACTGTAGAGTAGGAGATTAGATTGTGTTGAGAACTGGTTTCAGTCAGAGTAGTGGCAGTTGATAAAGGGGGCAGAGCCAGTGTAGTGGCAGGGAGAGTGCCTTCCTGAGGTAATTTTCAGGTAGTGGGAGGAGCTAAAGCTGTGTGAGGAGAATTGTTCTAGAAGGAGTTGTGACAGAAAGCTGAACAGAGGAACAGTGTAGAGTTAAGAGAGCGAGGCAGCCTGGAAGAATCAGTGGCTAGTCTGTGGGTTACCTCCCGTGACGTCCGGGACTTATGGTCCAAACAGGAATTGCGCAGGCAACCTGAATTTTCACCCAAGATGGGGAAAGTGGACGGGGAACACTCAGTATCAGCTAGCTGGATGGTTCAGGAAGCTGCGGGCCTGGGAGCCATGGTGCAGGAAGAAAAGCTAAGGGAGCAGACCAGGGAAAACGCAGGAGATGGATTACTCATGTATTGGGAAAATAGATGGACTATAACTGTTATGAAGATGCACGAGTTAAGTAAAGTTTTATTGAAAATGAACTTGGACTTTGAGAACATTTGTGTGTGTCTGCGACGGATTGGAGCCCTGTATGCTGTGAAGGATTCTGACCCACAGGTGGGTGAAATACGTGACACACACAGCACACCACAAAATGGACATGATATTTCTGTAGCGGAGCGTCGGGGTGTGATGAAGAAGCAGCAGCAATCCCTCGGTACGGCTACCACCCTGGCCCCCGTTACAAAGTGGCGTAGTCGGCAGGATCCAGATGTCTTGCATTTGGAAAATAGAGAAACCCCTGAAACGACAAAGATGGTGGCCGTTAAAGACTTTAAAATGGCGGATGATGGTGCAGAAGCAGGAGATAGCTCCGTCCATCATGGGCGTTCTAAACTGAAAATGGCGCGAAAATCTGTCGGGCAGAGACTGTGGCCTGAGGCCAGGGTAGATCCCCCTGTGAGCGGTGCCCGCCCGCGGTGGGCGCAGCGAAAGAAAAAGAAACCTCATCCCCAGCAGCAGATTCCTGGAGAAAGGGAGGATGATCCATCAGCAGCAGCTCTGGAGTCACCGATGACTGCTGGAGCACGGGCATGGAGCCCTTTAGATGATATACGGGACTGGAGGGGAAGTGGAGCAGAGGCTAGTGGACGCTCCTCCGGTACCCCTTTGATGATAAGTGGGGACAGTGACTGTAACTGCACCCTGGATCAGAAAGTTGTGCTAGTTGCACCAGATATGAAAAAGTGGGACTGTTCTGCGTCCCTGAGGGCAAGAGCGCTGTAATGCTGTGAGAGACTGTTCTACGTCCTGTGGGCAGGAGCCCAGAAGACAGTGCTGTGAAAATGGCTGCAGTTAAAGAATTGTTTTGAACTGTTTTCCCCACTCCAAGTTTTGTTGCGCCTGTTGCGCCCCTTCTGCTGGATTGCAGGACACAGACCTTATGAAGAGATGGTGCCCTATGGACTGTTGCTGAACTGTGTGTGGCTGCTCCAGAGATTGTGATAAGATGTGTGAAATGTCGATGTTTAACCTGAATTTTGTTTGCAGGAGGTAAACTGAGCTGCACACATGTTTTAAAGGGACCGTGGTCTGGAAATAGGAGGGAGGGGGAGGAAACTTATGAAGGATGACCTGATGAGTGAGCCGTGGCATAAGAGAATGGACTGCATGCTCCTGAATGGTTGGAGCTGTAGTAATTTGGCCATGTGGGCCATGAAGAAGAGTGTGGACATTCAAGTCAGTTTAGGACTGGTCAGTGGACCTGGAGAGTCCTATGGAGAACTGTCTGTCTGTCTGGGTCTCAGGAAGAGGAGACCGGGGTCAAATGGATCCATATTGATGTCTGGACAACCCAAGGGTCGTGCCGGGTTACGCCAGGATTGTGCTCACGTGATGGTGAGCTGGTGAGAAAAGAGCTGAACTATTTGCTCCAGGGTCCCAACCAAGTGGGACCGGTACCAGTCCTGACCAGAAAAGGGTTAAACGTGGTGGACTAGAGAAAAGTTATTTTGTTGTAATGTTTAATAATTGTTGAAGTTATTGATGTTTCAATAAGATGCCATTACACTGTACTTATTGCGATGTGTATATTCCACCAGTACCGTATGGTCGAGGACGACCATGGTTTTAGGAGGGAGGTATGTAAGGGGGTGTGCAGGCAGCTGGTTTGAGCCCTGCATTCCTGTGCATGCCTACCTAATGAAACTGGGTACTTTTTGTGTTTGCTGTGTTCCCTGTGTAGTTTATGATATTTGACACTGTTTAATATGATAATGGCTGACATTGTTCTGATATCTGTGTGTTAGGGACAGGAATAGGGACAGTCAGTGGCAGTGGTAGGTCAGCACTGGTAAGGGTTATGGCAGTGTAGTTACAGGTTAGTGTTAAGGGGGCACTGTAGAGTAGGAGATTAGATTGTGTTGAGAACTGGTTTCAGTCAGAGTAGTGGCAGTTGATAAAGGGGGCAGAGCCAGTGTAGTGGCAGGGAGAGTGCCTTCCTGAGGTAATTTTCAGGTAGTGGGAGGAGCTAAAGCTGTGTGAGGAGAATTGTTCTAGAAGGAGTTGTGACAGAAAGCTGAACAGAGGAACAGTGTAGAGTTAAGAGAGCGAGGCAGCCTGGAAGAATCAGTGGCTAGTCTGTGGGTTACCTCCCGTGACGTCCGGGACTTATGGTCCAAACAGGAATTGCGCAGGCAACCTGAATTTTCACCCAAGATGGGGAAAGTGGACGGGGAACACTCAGTATCAGCTAGCTGGATGGTTCAGGAAGCTGCGGGCCTGGGAGCCATGGTGCAGGAAGAAAAGCTAAGGGAGCAGACCAGGGAAAACGCAGGAGATGGATTACTCATGTATTGGGAAAATAGATGGACTATAACTGTTATGAAGATGCACGAGTTAAGTAAAGTTTTATTGAAAATGAACTTGGACTTTGAGAACATTTGTGTGTGTCTGCGACGGATTGGAGCCCTGTATGCTGTGAAGGATTCTGACCCACAGGTGGGTGAAATACGTGACACACACAGCACACCACAAAATGGACATGATATTTCTGTAGCGGAGCGTCGGGGTGTGATGAAGAAGCAGCAGCAATCCCTCGGTACGGCTACCACCCTGGCCCCCGTTACACAAACATTTGGCCACCCTGGTGGTCTTGGTTTTGCAACTACTGACCATTTTACAGGACCCTTTGTCAGCAGATTTGATAGTAACTGTTTCTCCGTGGGAACGCTCACTTACTGTCTGTCTGGCTGGTCCTGATTATTACATAGGAGTGGTTTTGGCACTGACTCTAGACCATATTGCGCATACATTTATATGTATTTTCATTGCTGATTACTTGTCCTGCTACACATATACTATTTACTGCTGTCATGTGTTGATTGCCTTGCATGTATGTCTGCCACTTCACAGGTCGGGAACTATTTGTTGCATATTATGGTATAAGGGCGTTGCTTGCATCAGCTCATTTAGAGATGGGGGTGTTGTCATTGTTGATTTTTAAATGTTCTTAACTATGTTTGTGCTCTATATGACAATAGAGTAGTTTTGTGTGTATTTTGCATCTCTGTTGTGCACAGCTATATCTATTGGTTCTGTTCTCTTCTATTTCCTTTTCTGTCTCCGGTACTTGTGAAAACTGTTACCACACGTACCATACACACTGATGTGTGAAAGAGGCCTTAGGAAGATTTCAAAACAGTCTTGTGAGTCAAGTTGTGATGTTCAAGCTCTTTTGAAGAAGCAGAAAGTAATAGGCAATGTTGAAGACCGTGGATGCAGTGGTCGGGCAAGGAAATTTAGTGCAGCAGATGAAAGACTCGTCATGCTTACTTGCCTTCGAAATTGGAAGAATGTCCAGCAGTGCTGTCAGCTCAAAATTGGCAGCAACCATTGAGACCCATCTACACCCACGTAGTGTTCATAGACTTCTGACCAGAAGTGGTCTGCATGGAATAATTGCGGATGAAAACCATACATTGCAACCTGGAAAGAAGACCAAGTGACTCAACTATGCAGGAAAACATCTGAATTGAGATGCTGAAAAATGGTATCAGGGATTCTGGAGTCAACATTTTTTATAATTGACTGTAACAGAAGAAGTTTGTTCACCGAAGAGCTTGAGAGCGGTACAATAATTATTGACTACAGTGACAGGGATGCATTTGGAGCTTCTTGCAAGTTTGGGGCTGCATTTCACCCCCCAAATGATGTTTGGTCAGAATTAATGGTGTCCTCAATGCTGAGAAATACAGGCAGATACTTATCCATTATGCAATACCTTCAGGGAGGTGTTGGATTGGCTTGAAATGTATTATGCAGCAGGACGATGACCACAAACAAACAGCCAGTGTCATTAAGAACTATCTTCAGTGTAAAGAACAAGAAGTCCTGGAAGTGATGATATGGCCATCACAGAGCCCTCATCTCAGCATCATTGCGTCTGTCTGGTGTCACATCAAGAGACTGAAGAATTTTCAGAAGCCTACATCCACAGAAGATCTGTGGTTAGTTCTCCAAGATTTTTGGAACAACCTCTTCTCCCAAGATCTCAATCTGTGCATGTTCTGCTTCCGGTGTCCATTTTTCTGAAGTCCGCCGCAGTTAAAAGAATAGGAAGTGCGGGGATTCCGCTGATATTTTCTGAAAGCCTGGAGCTCGCCGCAGTTTTGCACCCACAAAATCTCCCCCTCCCTGCCTAGTGCCCGCAGCATCGCCCCACTGTGGCCGCCAACTTCCTGCAGCAAAGACCCTGCCTCCTGTGACCCCGTTCCACCGCCGCCGCTCCTCTAGCAAGCTACTGTGAAAGTGGACTACAGGATGCACCACCGTTTTATTAAAACATTTTATTTCCTATTTTATTCCCCAAAACTTGAGGTGCGTCTTATGATCCGGTGCATCTTATACTCCACAAAATACGGTGATTTATTTTGTTCATTTACTTATTGCATTTTGTTAATTGAAAAAAAAAAATTATTAACACTTTTCTGTTTTTGAAAGCACTCTAGCTTTGCAGTATTTTTTTCTCCATCTACCATAAACTTTGTACAGTGCTGTGTGTATGTATAGATCACACTTTCTGTATACACAGACATGCTATATTAATATTTATAATCAATTTACAGCTTAAATTTGTTATGAATATATATATGTACACTTTTTATTCCATGATTTATTTAGTTTATTAAAGATTTTGTGAATTTCTGATGACCCGAATGATAATCAGCTATAAATATTCTCCTATTACAGTCCTGCTGTTGCATTCAATTTGCACTTTTTACTTTCCAACCTCTGCAGTGTTCTGTTTGCTTCAGTTTTTATATCCCTAGTTAGAAGCAATGGAAGGCAAAATGCAGGGTTTTTTTTATCACAAAGCTGTATTTTATTATTATTCACAAATATATTTGTAGAGAATTAGTTGTTTGAACTTCCAGTAACCTCATTACAATTTGATATTTGTTTGCTTATAATGTACTAGTTGTCAGATACCTAAAATAGGCATTTATAAAGGGTATTTTAGATTGTGAGCACCATTGGTGGCAGCCATGATAATGTATGTAAAACGCTGCGGAATATGATGACACCACAAAGGAAAAGCATAATAAAGAGTTCAGCAGGCGGACACTTCAATTCTATGGGTGCGTGCAAAACATCTGACTGTGTAAAAGGGAGAAAAAGACCAATACGAAAATGGTGTGCACACCTGGTAAATAATCAAAGAATACAACATTTTATTTCATAATTATGGATACACAAACCCATTAAAAACATGAAAAAAACAACACAATCATTATCCAACTACCCCCCTGGTACTACATCAAATGCCCAAATGGCCACAAATGTAGTAAGGAGCAATAAACAAACAATATCACAATATTTGTAAGACTCGTGATTGGTATATGTGTATCGCCCAGAGCAGGGTACTCAGGTCGCCGGGCAGCGTTGGATTCTGGGGGTCACGGGGATGGTGGCCGTGCTGGGTGACTGTGCTCCAGGGACAGTGAAACAAGAATTAAAAATAAAAAGGAAAACAAAAATTAAAAAGAGTTTGTGATGCCAGTTGGAATGTTCGGCTGTAATATGTCCGGCACTGCAGATGATCCCTGGGGAGTAGGTGATGATGGTAGCAGGTGTTTAACTCCCCTCCAACTAGAACTGGCCCCCAGGAAGAGTGATAGAAGTAGATGGTGCACAGTAATAGGAGGAGACAAGGAAAGTCACTTTACCATTTTCTGAAGTACAAATACAGTTTCACAGGATGGAATACAACTGTCACCAGGTATACAGTCTGCTCTGCACGATGGGCACTCTCTCTCTGCTGTGATTCCGTATAAACTCCTTGCTGCTCTAATCCCTTCTGGGACAAAGGTTTTCTGAAGTCTGAAACTTCCAGTGCAGCCAAGTACTCACAGCGTTTTCTCCCCCAACAACTTGCAGCGTGAATCCTATGTGAAGCACGTGTTTATGCAAGAATAATCTCTCACTGATTCTCTGTTGCTACAGAGCTCCAGGAAAAACACTTCATTGCTGGTTATTAAAACCTCAGAGCCTCTCAGCTTACCACCCGACTCTGAAAGTCTGGATGGCCTAGGAGCTGATACCCTGATGCTTCTTAGCACGATCCCTGGAGGAAGCACATGTCTCTCCTCCCTGAACATTCTCCATTTTCTTTTCTAGTTCTACTGTCCCTTCTCAGACTAACTAGCATCTCCCCTCCCAGTTAGGGTATCTGTCCAAAGCTCTAAGCTACAGGCAGAGTAAGGCTACTTTCACATTTCTATCTTTTGTGTCACGTCGCAATCCATCGATTTTTCAAAATGCAAAAATTTGCAGGATCTTGCATTTTCCCATAGACTTGTATTGCCGACGGATCGCGACGTATGGCCACACGTTGCGTCCATTGTGCACTGGATGCGTCGGGTTTTGGCGGACCGTCGTCACAGAAAAACGTTCAAGGGAATGTTTTTCTGCACGTCACATCCAGTTTTCCCGTCTGCGCATGCCCGGCAGGAAATGTCTCTCTCTAACTCTTTCCTGCCCGGCAACGCAAACGGAAAAGTGAAAGCAAACACTTCCGTCGGTACGTCGCGCCGACACTTCGTGACGGGTGACTACCGACGGAAGTGTGAAAGAAGCCTAAGGGAGCGGGGTAAATTGTGTGTGCAGTTGTCCCCAGCCGAGAAAGCATAACTCCCGTCATTTGCAATACACATATAAAATAGTACATATGTGACCATTTTGTGGCAACACAGACACAGGGAGCCACATATACATACAGTATATTCACCCCTATGTAGAATGGCAATAATAATCATGCATGGTATAGAGCTCACACATAGACCGGGCAACATGTGCTGTAATATGTATATGAATGGAAGGAAAACTATCACAGAAGGCTGAATAATAGGAGCAAATCAAATAGTGCTGCACTTGCATGCATAACCATAGATCCTTGCGCTCCTTTTGCTCACTATGGTATTTTCCTGAAGCCTGGAGCGCTTATGGAGCATTTGAGGTAGTATTGACCACAAGGCTCTATCTATGGTTATGCATGCAAGTGCAGCACTATTTGATTTGCTCCTATTATTCAGCCTTCTTTGGTGGTTTTCCTTCCATTCCTCTCTCTCTCTCTCTCTATATATATATATATATATATACAGAACATGTTACCCGGTCTATGTGTGACCTCTATAACATGCATAATTATTATTTTCATTCTACATAGGGGTGAATGTATGCATATACCAATCAAGAGTGTTACAAATATTGTTTGTTTATTGCTCCTTACTACATTTGTGACCATTTAGGCATTTGATATAGTACCAGGGGTGTTAGATAATGATTGTGTTGTGTTTACATGTTTTTAATGGGTTTGTGTATCCATAGTTATGAAATAAAGTTTTGTATTCTTTGATTATATACCAGGTGTGTACACCTATTTTTGTATTGGTCTTTTTCTCCTTTTTACATGTACTTTGTCTCCCATACAAAGTGTAGCACCCTGATGTGCATTTACCTTGGTGTTTCTTTACATTATTCCATCATAGGTGGGCCCTGGTTTCTTTATAAGGCCGGGATCACACACAGCGAGATACGGCCGAGTCTCGCAGGTTAAAACCAAGCTCTGGCACCGGCACTCCAGAGCGGAGCGTGCGGCCGCATAGCAATACATGGAGCTGCACGCTCCGCTCCGGAGTGCCGGTGCCAGAGCTTGGTTTTAACCTGCGAGACTCGGCCGTATCTCGCTGTGTGTGACTCCGGCCTTATACAAAACATCTGACTGCACTCGGAATATACGCTGACTTACACAATGGAGAAGATGGAGAAATTAAGTTAAGAATACTTGAGAATTTCTCACGGTGATTATGCAGTGAACTCACTGAGCTGAACTGCGGTGACCTCATCACTGACTTTTTCCCATGATGCTGAGGTCACCGCAGTTCAGCCCTGCTGGGAACGCAGCCTTGTGAGCGGCGGTTACTACAATGATGTCACCACCACTGATCAATGATGCTGCGCTCACAGAAGCTCATTCACAAGTGGTTCTCAGCCTGGACGGTCGCATCTTGGCACTTTCCAGGTTGAAAACTATTTATGCCCAGACATGGATTATTGCATGGGACAGAACGTCAGACAGGTGAGGGATATTGTTGTTTTGTGTTTTTTTTTAGTTTTAATACAGGAGATAGGGATTCAGTGGAACTAGGCATTAGGTTAGTATAACTGTGTTTGTTTAAATAAAAATGGAAAACTGTGTTTTGTTTTATTTCTAATAAAATACTTTATTCTGGCTGTGTCTTTATTTAACATATAACTATAGGATTAGTAATGGATAAGTGTCTTATAGGAGCCTCTCCATTACTAAGCCGTTGGCTTGATGTCACTTGACAATAAAAAGATGGCATCAACTCCACAAATATGAACCCCACTTGCCACTGCTTTAGGGCAAGTGGGAGGAGCTGGGCAAAGCGCCAGAATTGGTGCATCTAATAGATGTGTCTTTTCTGGGCGGCTGTGGGCTGCTATTTTTAGGCTGGGGAGGGGTCAATATCCATTACCCCTTACTAGCCTGAGACTACCAGCCCCCAGCTGTCGGCTTTAGCAAGTCTGGCTGTCAAAAATGGGGGTGACCCCACGTTGATTTTTTTTCAAATTATTTAAATAATGAAAAAAAAAAAGTGTGGGGACCCCTCTATTCTTGATAACCAGCCTTGCGGAAGCTGAGTTTTGCCTGGCTGGTTTAAAAAAATACAGGGGAACCCACGCTTTTTTTTTCATTTATTTACTTATATTGCAGGTAGCGGGTGAGAAATACTCCCATCAGCCGCTGTTATTAGTGGCAGCAGGTGTTGACTGATGAAAGTAATAGTCTCATCAGCCGCCGCCTGCTGTCATTGTTCTGACTTAAATACAACTCTCATCATTCTTCTCTGCTCACGCTGATCGCCGGCAGAGCAGGGGAGAATGATGAGAGCCGTCTTCAGCACCTAACACCAGGGAACAGCGCTTACTGCACAGCTTCTTCCCTGGCGCCTGTCCGTGTGGTACTGATGCGGCACACGGTTGCCACACGTGTGCACCAAGTATTTCACACACAGACACTGACTTCTCCAATACCGTTTCTTTTCCGGTACTGGAACTATCAGGACGTGTGAAACTGGCCTTAAGGTGTATTCCCATCTCAGACAATTGTGTCCATAGTATAAGCCATAAGTGTCTGACGAATGCTGTTCTCACATTTATACTCCACACCTTTCTTCCGAATGGCTGTTCCCTACTCTGCTTTTACATCTTTTTCCGTAACTCCCATGGAAATCAGTGAAGAGGACCACGAATATGCACGGCCATCTATCTATACATTGGAATTGGCGTGCATCTATCAGACAGTGATGACTTATCCTGTGGATGGGCAAAAACTATTTATGGTGGAAATACCCTTTTATTAGGCTGTTTAATGTTGTAAAGTAAGCTGCTTTTTTTCTGCAGCAAAACCTGATCATATTGGCAGGAAAGAAGCTGCACCAAAAACGCAGGCTTAGGTGCGTTTTTGGTGCGTTTTTTTCATGCGTTTTTTTTTCTCTTTGTGCATGCCAATTAAGTTGAGTGCACTCAGAGAAAAAAAAACAACTTCCTGTAGATAGATAGAATGAATAGATAGAATGAATGGTTAGATGGATAGAATAATAGAATGAATAGATAGAATGATAGAATAGATACATTACCTGCGGTATCCTCTTCCCCGGCATTTTGACCACGGTGCAGAGGTTACCTGAGGTCAGGCTGTGAGGACGCGCAGGCTCGGAGATGTCACCACTAGTTACTGAGCCTGTGCCCACTGTGTCTCATTCATTTCCCAGTCGCTTACAGCCGGGAATGGTTGCATTACCAGCACTCCCTGTATGTAAGCTGCGTGGGACACTTGATATAGGACTATGACGGATCAGGGAGTATACTTTTGCTTTTTTATTTTATTTTTATTACAGAAGATCGCGGGCTTCGCTTTGGAATAGCAGAACAATAAAAAAAGATGGTCAAAACTGCCTGGTGTTTTATTTCATTAAAAGACTTTTCTGCATGTGTGTGTGTGTGTGTCTGTGTGTTTATTTAACCCTTTAATTGCTATAGGATTAGTAATGGATCTTATTGACACCTCTCCATTACTAAGCCTGCTTAAAGTCACCTTACAATAGCAAGGTGACATTAACCCCTTATTACCCTGCTTGCCATGGCTACAAAGCAAGTGGGAAGATCCGGGCAAAGCGCCAGAATTGGTGCATCTAATAGATGCGCCTTTTCTGTGCAGCTGCGGGCTGCTATTTTTAGGCTGGAAGGGGGGGGGCTATATCAATGGCTCCTTACCAGCCTGAGAATGCCAGCCCTCAGCTGTGAGCTTTAGCAAGGTTGGTTGTCAAAAATGGGGGGGACTCCACGCCATTTTTTAAATTATTTATTTAAATAATTTTAAAAAAAAGTGTGAGGACCCCTCTATTTGTGATAACTTGCCTTGCTGAAGTTGACAGCTGGGGGTTGTAGCCCCCAACTGTGAGTTTTGCCTGGCTGGTTATCAAAATTAGGGGGGAACACATGCCGTTTTTTTTTTTTTTTAATTATTTATAGTGCAGGAGCGGCAGATGAAGACTTGAATCCGCCGCTCCTGCTGTCACTGTAATTAGTGGCTGTAGGTGTCAGATGATGGGAGCAGTAGTCCTATCAGCTGACACCAGTGATTGGAGGTGAGTTTACACCTCCGATCACAGCTGAGCGATCCCGCTGTCTTCTGACAGCATTGGAACCGCGGCTCTCTGACCGGTGGGAATGATTTCCTGGCCGACCAGAAGCGATGCTTGCTGCACTGTCATGCATATGACAGAGTGTCAAACATTGCTGTTCAGTCAGTTTACCTATATTTACTATGTACTATTTTTTCTGACTTGAACGCCCCGCCCTTCACCATGCTGTGATTTTAATTACATCCAAGCATAGTTGGTTCCGACCTGTCTATAAATGCAGGCTTTACCATGTTATTAGCCAGAGGTAAGTGTTCACACTAGGCAGTCAGGTCAGGGACCCATCCGATCTGAGATTACCTTGACGTTTGGTGGATGGGCTCACATTTTTTGGCCAAATCTTGTGCTAAGCAGCACGGTGGCTCAGTGGTTAGCACTACAGCCTTGTAGCGCTGGAGTCCTGGGTTCAAACCCCACCAAGGACAACATCTGCAAAGAGTTTGTATGTTCTTTCCTTGTTTGCGTGGGTTTCCTCCGGGTACTCCGGTTTCCTCCCACATTCCAAAGACATACAGATAGGGAATTTAGATTGTGACCCCAGTCGGGGACAGCAATGATAATATGTGCAAACTGTAAAGCGCTGCGGAATATGTTAGCGCTATATAAAGATTATTATTATTATTATTAAGCATCTCATGTGTTTTTTCATAGATTTCACAAGCCATTAAGCTATTCACATTTCATGTATCGCACATTTCGTTGCTTTAGTACAGTTGAGTGCAGCCATTGATCTATTTGCTAGAGTGTCAAACACTGTAATGTCGGACCCCCCCATTCAAGTGAATGGGGATTGGGTCCGCTCTGCTGGATGACAGGCTGCATGAACACATCATGCAGCCTGCCATCTAGATGTAGCAGAGTCGGGTGTGACGTCACATCCGGTTCTCCTTGACTTTTCTGCAGCAAATACGCTGCAAGAAAAGTCAACCTGTGTATTTGCAGCATTTTTTCACCATCCATTCAAGTCAATGGGTGAAAAACGCTGAAAAAACGCTTAAAGAAGTGACATGCCCTATGTCAAAAAAACACTGCAAAGCACAAAATACTGATCACACAAAAAACCAATGTGTGTGCATGAGATTTCTAAAATCTCATAGGCTTTGCTGGTACTGTAAAAAGCAGCTGAAAATTAGCATAAAAAAGCAGCAAAAAAATGCAGTAAAAACGCCCTGTGTGAACTTACTCTATCTTAACCTTAAAAGTTTTTGTGTTGAACATTATTTCAGTGCATTTTCTCTTGCTTTGATGTTCTTTCTGGCCTCATTATCAGGGACACATGCCACTTCTTGGCTCTCAGGCTTGTGGCCATGTTGCCAGTTCAGCTTACTACAATTATAACTTTACCTTGTGGCGTCCTGTTCCCACCATCTTTATCCTGCCCCTGTACCTCCTTGTTCTGTATGGCCAACGACACCTCCTTTTCCATCTCTATCCCCCGAATCCATCTCTTGCTGCACTAATATATTCTATCCCATTACATCCCCTTGCTCCAGGTCACCTTTCCATATGTGATGGGCTGGAGGCTCCTGAGATGGTGCTCGGTGTGGAGCTCCTGCGGGGTAAGTACAGTGACTATGGAATATGGCGTCCTCTACATGATCTGTGGCCTGCAGGACATTAGTGGAGGAGACTACACTTGGCTTACAGTCGCTGATGGCGTCAGCCCTATGCCATGTACTACATGTGATGGATGATGTGGGGCTTATTGGGGCAGTGACATCAGTGTGGGAAAGCCATATGACAGACGCCATAACATCACTGTCATGAGGGGAAAGAATCGGCAGCGAGATCACGTGACCCAACTCCACACAAAAAGTATTGGATTAACTCTTTATTCCCCGCCATTTATCACAATCACTACAGCCGTCCAACATTATAATAAGAGAATATAAAGAAGACGCAGACACAATGAATGGGGTTTATTAATTTTTATTGTTATCTATTATATTATTTAGTTTAATTTAATGTAATCATCCAGCGCCATTTATAGGATTTACTGCATAAAATGTGACCCAGAGGAAGGCGAAACAACCCCATGTGTGGGGAAAAATTCCTTCCTGACCCCATGTCCTGGCGATTGGCTAATCCCTGGGTCACTGCAGTGTCAGCGCTGGATAGGCCCTGTCACCCCTATACATGGGGTATTATATACTGATCTAATACTTATATTTCTACCTTATCTTTATCTCTAGACTATATAAAGATTGTGTGTAACTAAGGGGGCACTTACACTGGGCGATTATAGGGGATGATTGATCTTAGGATGCGTCATTTCCCGATAATTGTGCAGCGTAAACAGTCAGGCGACCACCCGTCCCAACAAACACAAGGTTGGCTGCTTACACATTATGTCCTCATTCTGCCCCCGTGTGTATGTGGTCTGCAGCCGCACCGGGGGGCCGCACCCTGAGACTGACCGCAATCTGATTCTGTAGAAATTGTAATATCTGTAGGTGTAAAGGCTCGGGTTCTGTTATCTCGTCCATGTTCTCTAATTATGTGTCTGTATTTGGTAAGGTGCAGGGAGACGGCGTCTACAGGAGCCAAGAGCCTGTGACTACACAATGACATGTACATGTATATAGTCAGATCATTCTAGATCAGATATTGAAGGCAAGACTGAAGGGCAGTGACATGGAGGGATGGGCATCAGTGTCCTGGCTCTATGGAAGCCAGCAATGCTCTAGATTACATGGAGGCAAATAAGAAAGGACTGAAAAAGTGTAATGATGATGTAGAATGGATTATTTTACATTTACTCTGACTTAGAAACCCCTGAACAATTCTATTTTTTTATTTATTTACTATAAATATTACAAAACTATAATTATCTATACTTATCCTTTGTTACCTATATTTACCTATGCCTTTAATTTCTTACCTATACTTATCCTTTGTTACTTATAGTTATCCTTTTTTAGCTATACTTATTCTTCCTTACCCACAGTTATCCTTATTTACCTATTCTTATCATATTTACCTATACTTATCCTCTTACCTACACTTATCCTTACTTATTTATACTTATCCATACCTCCTTTTTTACCTCTATTTACCTTACCTTATACTTTCTTAGGCCGGTTTCACACGTCAGTGGCTCCGGTACGTGAGGTGACAGTTTCCTCATGTACCGGAGCCACTGACACACGTAGACCCATTAAAATCAATGCATCTGTGCAGATGTCATTGATTTTTTGCGGGCCGTGTCTCCGTGTGCCAAACACGGAGACATGTTAGTGTTCGTGGGAGCGCACGTATTACACGGACCCATTAAAGTCAATGGGTCCGTGTAAAACACGGACCGCACACGGACGTTCTCCGTTTGCAGTCCGTGTGCCGTGCAGGGGACAGCGCTACAGTAAGCGCTGTCCCCCCCACTGGTGCTGAATCCGCGATTCATATGTTCCCTGCAGCAGCGTTTGCTGCAGAGAAAATATGAATAATAGTGTTTAAAATAAAGATCTATCTGTCCGCCGCCCTCCCACCCCCTGTGCGCCCCCCCCCCCCCCCGCTGTTCTGAAAATACTCTCATAGATCTTTATTTTAAACACTATTATTCATATTTTCTCTGCAGCAAACGCTGCTGCAGGGAACATATGAATTGCGGATTCAGCACCAGATGCTGGTACGTGTGGTACCCAGCACGGTGCGTGTGGTACCCAGTGGGCACACGGGTGGCACAAGTGTGCCGCACGTGTGCCACACTGATGTTCACCAGAAACGCAGGGGCACACGGACACGGATAATTCCGGTACCGATTGTTTCCGGTACCGGAATTATCTGGACGTGTGAGACTGCCCTTACCTATACTTTTCCATCTTTTCCTATACTTAGTCTCTCGTACCTACACATTTCCTTGCATACCTATACTTATCCTTACTTACCTACACTTATCCTTACTTACCGATACTTATATTTTCTTACCAATACTTAAGCAGTTATTTTTTCTTAATTATACTTAACCTTTTTTGTATACTTATCATCTATTACCTACACTTATCCTTACTTACCTATACTTATACTTTCTTACTTATACCTAGCTATACTTACTCGTTCTTATATACACTTATCTATACTTATTCATTATTACCTATTCTTATCCTTTTTTACCTATGCATATCCTCTCTTACTTGTATTTATCTATGCTTATACATTCTTACCAATATTTACCTATGAGGCTGTGTGCACACGTAGCAGATTTTTTGCGGTTTTTCGCTATAAAAACGCTATAAAACCGCGAAAAAAAAACTAACATTAAGCATCCTATGTAACAGAATGCAATCCGCATTTTTTGTGCACATGCTGCATTTTTTTCCTGAGCGGAATCGCAATCCAGAAAAAAACGCAGCATGTTCATTAAAATTGCGGAATCGCGGTGATTCTGCACACATAGGAGTGCATTGATCTGCTTACTTCCCGCACGGGGCTGTGCACACCATGCGGGAAGTAAGCAGATCAAGTGCGGTTGGTACCCAGGGTGGAGGAGAGGAGACTCTCCTCCACGGATTGGGCACCATATAAGTGGTAAAAAAAAAAAGAATTAAAATAAAAAATAGCGATATACTCACCTTCTGGCGGCCCGACCTTCTCAGAGGCTTCCGAGGTGTGTGTGAAGGACCTGTGATGACGTCGCGGTCACATGACCCGCGGTCACGTGACCGCTACATCAATGGAAGGTCCTGAACACACAGCACTAGGAACGGAAGCCGCTGAGGTGAGTATAACCTTTTTTTTAATTTTTTTTAACATTCTATCTTTTACTATAGATGCTGCATAGGCTGCATCTATAGTAAAAAGTTGGTCACACTTGTCAAACGCTATGTTTGACAAGTGTGACCAACCTGTCAGTCAGTTTTCCAAGCGATGCTACAGATCGCTTTGAAAACGCTAGCATTCTGCAAGCTAATTATGCTTGCAAAACGCTAGTTTTCTGCGGGTATATGCATGCAAATTCTGCATGCGATATACCCGCGGCAGGAGGCGCAGAATTGCCGCGGAAATTTCCGTGGCAATTCTGCTACGTGTGAACTCAGCCTAATTATTCTTTTTACCTATACTTATCCCTACTTATCTTTTTTTTTTCTTTTTTTTTTTATTGAAGATTAAACATACCTATCCTTTCTTAACTATATTTACCTATACCTATACATTCTTAGAAATACTTACCTAGAATTATTATTTTTACCTATACTTATCCTTACTTATCTATACTTATCTTTTTTTTTTTTTATACAGTATATATACCTATCCTTTCTTACCTATATTTATCTATACTTATCTATACTTATCTTTTTTTTATTTTAAATATACGGTACCTTTAATTTCTTACCTATATTTATCCTTACTTATCTATACTTATCTTTTTTTTTATTTTTATTTTTTTTTTATTTGAAGATTAAACATACCTATCCTTTCTTACCTATACTTACCTATACTTATACATTCTTAGCAATACTTACCTAGAATTATTCTTTTCACCTATACTTATCCTTACTTATCCTTACTTATATTATTCTCTTTTTTTATTGAAGATTAAATATACCTACCCTTTCTTACCTATAATTACCTATACTTCTCACTTATAGCTATCTATTTGGAGGTCCCTGATGGTGTTGGACATCCGATCTTCTGGTCTTCTGGAAGCTCAGGTACGCAGCTTGCTCTGATATTATTGAGCTGGTGTCTTGTTGAGGGTTTTCTCTAGTTGAAAAATGAAAACCCTCTGAACACGGCCTGGTCTGCTGGTGTTATAGAAAATGGAGCCTCTGCCGCTTGGATCTTGTCAAGCTTAAAAGCACGGAACCTGGGATTAGGCTTAGTTGGCTATAGAAAAAGATGCAGAAAAAAGTCATGGTGAACTTAGTGACTAATCAAACAGTCTTGACTTTAAATATTGAAAATAATAGTTCATTATTAAGAGGAACCTGTCAACAGGTTAGTACCATATGAGGTAAGGCCTCATATAATATATTTTGTTCTTCCTGGTGTCTCTCGTTCTCTTGTACCTATAGGTCTTTCTGAATTGGCCTAGCTCCATAAGTTCTGTTTTTTGACAAAAATTTGTTCCTGTTTTTTGTTTTATTTTTCATCTGCTCTAAATTAGCAGTGGAGACTATAAAAAGGAGAAACATTTTTTAAAAATGTAAATTAACCCCTTCCCGACCCATGACGCCACATAGGCGTCATGAAAACCCGTGCCAATCCGACCCATGACGCCTATGTGGCGTCATGGAATGATCGCGTCCCTGCAGATCGGGTGAAGGGGTTAACTCCTATTTTACCCGATCTGCAGGGAGAGGGGGAGTGGTGCTTCAGCCCAGGGGGGGTGGCTTCACCCCCCCGTGGCTACGATCGCTCTGATTGGCTGTTGAAAGTGAAACTGCCAATCAGAGCGATTTGTAATATTTCACCTAAAAAACAGGTGAAATATTACAATCCAGCCATGGCCGATGCTGCAATATCATCGGCCATGGCTGGAAAACCTGAAGTGACCACCCCCCACCCCACCGATCGCCCCCCCACCGCTCCGTTATGGGGTCCGGTCCCCTCCGTCCTGTGCTCCGCTGCCCCGTGCTCCTGCCCGCTCCCCCGTCCTGCTGTCCGCTCCCCCCGTCCTCCGATCACCCCCCCTGTGCTCAGATCCACCCCCCCACCACCCCTTCATACTTACCGATCCTCCCGGTGTCCGGCCGTCTCCTCGCTGGGCGCCGCCATCTTCCAAAATGGCGGGCGCATGCTCAGTACGCCCGCCGGCCGGCAGATTCCTTACAGGTACATTTTGATCGCTGTGGTAGGTTCTACCACAGCGATCAAAATAAAAAAAATAATAAATAAACCCCCCCCTTTATCACCCCCATAGATAGGGACAATAATAAAATAAAGAAAATATATATTTTTTTTTTTCCCACTGTGGTTAGGGTTAGAACTAGGGTTAGGGTTAGAACTAGGGTTAGGGTTACGGGTAGGGTTAGGGTTATGGCATGTGCGGATTTGGCAGCGGATCCGCAGCGGATCGGCCGCGGATCCGCAGCGGATCGGCCGCGGATCCGCAGCGGATCGGCCGCGGATCCGCAGCGGATCGGCCGCGGATCCGCAGCGGATTGGCCGCTGCAAATTCGTAGCAGTTTTCCATCAGGTTTACAGTACCGTGTACACCTATGGAAAACCAAATCCGCTGTGCCCATGGTGCGGAAAATTCCGTGCAGAAACGCTGCGTTGTATTTTCCACAGCATGTCAATTCTTTGTGCGGATTCCGCAGCGTTTTACACCTGTTCCTCAATAGGAATCCGCAGGTGAAATCCGCACAAAAAAACACTGGAAATCTGCTGTAAATCCGCAGGTAAAACGCAGTGCCTTTTACTTGCAGATTTTTCAAAAGTCGTGCGGAAAAATCTCACACGAATCCGCTATGTGGGCACATACCCTTAGGGTTAGGGTTGGAATTAGGGCTAGGGTTGGAATTAGGGTTACGGGTGTGTTGGGGTTAGGGTTGTGGTTAGGGGTGTGTTGGGGTTAGGGTTGGGATTAGGGTTATGGCTACAGTTGGGATTAGGATTAGGGGTGTGTTGGGGTTAGTGTTGAAGTTAGAAATGAGGGGTTTCCACTGTTAGGGCACATCAGGGGTCTCCAAACGCAACATGGCGCCACCATTGATTCCAGCCAATCTTGCATTCAAAAAGTCAAATGGTGCTCCCTCCCTTCCAAGCCCCGACGTGTGCCCAAACAGTGGTTTACCCCCACATTTGGGGTACCAGCGTACTCAGGACAAACTGGGCAACAACTGTTGGGGTCCAATTTCTCCTGTTACCCTTGCAAAAATAAAAAATTACTTGCTAAGACATAATTTTTGAGGAAAGAAGAATTATTTTTTATTTTCACGGCTCTGCGTTGTAAACTTCTGTGAAGCACTTGGAGGTTGAACGTGCTCATCACACATCTAGATAAGTTCCTTGGGGGGTCTAGTTTCCAAAATGGGGTCACTTGTGGGGTGTTTCTACTGTTTAGGCACATCAGGGGCTCTGCAAATGCAACGTGACGCCCGCAGACCATTCCATCAAAGTCTGCATTTCAAATGTCACTACTTCCCTTCCGAGCCCTGACGTGCGCCCAAACAGTGGTTTACCCCCACATATGGGGTATCACTGTACTCACAACAAACTGGGCAACAAACATTGGGGCCCAATTTCTCCTGTTACCCTTGTGAAAATAAAAAATTGCTTGCTAAAACATCTTTTTTGAGGAAAGAAAAATGATTTTTTATTTTCACGGCTCTGCGTTGTAAACTTCTGTGAAGCACTTGGGGGTTGAATGTGCTCATCACACATCTAGATAAGTTCCTTGGGGGGTCTAGTTTCCAAAATGGGGTCACTTGTGGGGTGTTTCTACTGTTTAGGCACATCAGGGGCTCTGCAAATGCAACGTGACGCCCGCAGAGCATTCCATCAAAGTCTGCATTCCAAAACGTCACTACTTCCCTTCCGAGCCCCGGCATGTGCCCAAACAGTGGTTTACCCCCACATATGGGGTATCACCGTACTCAGGAGAAACTGGACAACAACTTTTGGGGTCCAATTTCTCCTGTTACCCTTGCAAAAATAAAAAATTCTGGGCTAAAAAAATATTTTTGAGGAAAGGAAACACATTTATTATTTTCACGGCTCTGCGTTATAAACTTCTGTGAAGCACCTGGGGGTTATAAGTGCTCACTATGCATCTAGATAAGTTCCTTGGGGGGTCTAGTTTCCAAAATGGGGTCACGTGTAGGGGAGCTCCAATGTTTAGGCACACAGGGGCTCTCCAAACGCGACATGGTGTTCGCTAACGATTGGAGCTAATTTTCCATTCAAAAAGTCAAATGGCACGCCTCCCCTTCCGAGCCTTGCCGTGCACCCAAACAGTGGTTTACCCCCACATATGAGGTATCGACATACTCAGCAGAAATTGCCCAACAAATTTTAGGATCCATTTTATCCTGTTGCCCATGTGAAAATGAAAAAATTGAGGCTAAAAGAAATTTTGTGTGAAAAAAAAGTACTTTTTAATTTTTACGGATCAATTTGTGAAGCACCTGAGAGTTTAAAGTGCTCACTATGCTTCTAGATAAGTTCCTTGGGGGGTCTACTTTCCAAAATGGGGTCACTTGTGGGAGCGCTCCAATGTTTAGGCACACGGGGGCTCTCCAAACGTGACATGGTCTCTGCTAGCGATGGAGATCATTTTTCATTCAAAAAGTCAAATGGCGCTCCTTCCCTTCCGAGCCTTACCATGTGCCCAAACAGTGGTTTACCCCCACATGTGAGGTATCAGTGTACTCAGGAGAAATTGTCCAACAAATTTTAGGATCCATTTTATCCTGTTGCCCATGTGAAAATGAAAAAATTGAGGCTAAAATAATTTTTTTGTGAAAAAAAAGTACTGTTTAATTTTTACGGATCAATTTGTGAAGCACCTGGGGGTTTAAAGTGCTCACTATGCTTCTAGATAAGTTCCTTGGGGGGTCTAGTTTCCAAAATGGGGTCACTTGTGGGGGAGCTCCAATGTTTAGGCACACGGGGGCTCTCCAAACGCGACATGGTGTCCGCTAAAGATTGGAGCCAATTTTTCATTCAAAAAGTCAAATGGCGCTCCTTTCCTTCCAAGCCCTGCCGTATGCCCAAACAGTGGTTTACCCCCACATATGAGGTATCAGCGTACTCAGGACAAATTGGACAACATCGTTCGTGGTCCAGTTTTTCCTTTTACCCTTGGGAAAATAAAAAAATTGTTGCTAAAAGATCATTTTTGTGACTAAAAAGTTAAATGTTCATTTTTTCCTTCCATGTTGCTTCTGCTGCTGTGAAACACCTGAAGGGTTAATAAACTTCTTGAATGTGGTTTTGAGCACCTTGAGGGGTGCAGTTTTTAGAATGGTGTCACTTTGGGGTATTTTCAGCCATATAGAACCCTCAAACTGACTTCAAATGTGAGGTGGTCCCTAAAAAAAATGGTTTTGTAAATTTTGTTGTAAAAATGAGAAATCACTGGTCAAATTTTAACCCTTATAACTTCCTAGCAAAAAAAAAATTTGTTTCCAAAATTGTGCTGATGTAAAGTAGACATGTGGGAAATGTTATTTATTAACTATTTTGTGTCATATAACTCTCTGGTTTAACAGAATAAAAATTCAAAATGTGAAAATTGCGAAATTTTCAAAATTTTCGCCAAATTTCCGTTTTTTTCACAAATAAAAATAAAAATTATCGACCTAAATTTACCACTAACATGAAGCCCAATATGTCACGAAAAAACAATCTCAGAATCGCTAGGATCCGTTGAAGCGTTCCTGAGTTATTACCTCATAAAGGGACACTGGTCAGAATTGCAAAAAACGGCAAGGTCATTAAGGCCAAAATAGGCTGGGTCATGAAGGGGTTAATCTTCTTTAGAATCACTTCCAGGTCAGCAGGAAAAATATAAAAATCTTATGAACTGCTCCTTATGGAGGGCTCATGTAAAATTTTTTTTTACCAAGGGCGGTCTTCTCTAGCTCCAGCTACAGACGCCTATGCAATGCTTTGTCTGATTAAATGGCTTGTACCTAACAGAACTTATAACGAGTTAATTATTTGCATGTAATCCTCAAAAGGGCCTGAAAGAAGAACAATCCTATAGACTATGAAGGAACAGATGAATGACCTTGGGGAGACCAAAACATCCAACACTGCGGAGACACCATCACGTGTTTCTCAACGCAGTGATCCAGAACACTGCCCCCATCCCTTATGGGAAATATGCAAACGCATGTAAAGTAAGCTGCGGAGACACCATCACGTGTTTCTCAACGCAAGCAATGAATAGCCAGGCCTTTCTCCGGGAAGGAACAACCACGGGAAGGGCAGCATCCAATAAAGGAGAATATCCAATAAAGGAAGACCACCTATGCCAAGCATGGTATCCATCCACAAACAGCTGTTTCGGGGTTTTTGCCCCTCATCAGTGTGGAGTAGGAAACTGGCTATTAGGAGCAGTGCCTGGTGAAAGGCTATGAAGGAACAGATGAATGACCTTGGGGAGACCAAAACATCCAACACTGCGGAGACACCATCACGTGTTTCTCAACGCAGTGATCCAGAACACTGCCCCCGTCCTATAGACTAGACATACACTGCTAAGAGATTACATTGTCCAATAACGCCAGCCAAACTATTTTCCAACCCTGACACTAAACATAATGTCTCACAGAACCAAAAGCGTAGACGATTGTGGGAGAGAATCTTATTCAGATCCATGGGAGAATTCTGCCCATTACTTACTACAGGGATGTATGGTGGGGCCATCCTAAGGGCTTCCACAGAGACCCAATCAATTCGCTGGAAGAAGGGGTGTTCTCGGATGTCACCATGGACTCCTAGTCGCTGAACAGGATCTTCCTGGAGGAGCTGAAAAGGAGAAATGTATTTAGGATTTAGTAAGTGAACCCTGTGATCTGACCATTAAAGATTATACACCGTGATCACATCTTTCTGATTGTTGCTCTCCATGACGCGTTGTCTGCTGTGATGGTATATGATAGCGATATTTAGTGATGAGGGGGTGCAAGCAATGGATTTCTACTTCTCTTATCCATAGCAGGACATTGTAAATGTTGTTTACGAGGTTGAAGATTGGGAGTAGATGTCTGTGTAAGGGCAGTCCCACACGTCCAGATAATTCCGGTACCGGAAAAATCGGTACCGGAATTATCCGTCTCCGTGTGCCCGTGCGTTTCTGTGGCACATCAGTGCGGCACACGTGTGCCGCCCGTGTGCCAACTGGGTACCACACGCACCGTGCAGGAGACAGCGCTAGAGATAAGCGCTGTCCCCCCACGTGGTGCTGAAGCCGCCATTCATATCTTCTCTGCAGCAGCGTTTGCTGTAGAGAAGATATGAATAATCCTTTTTTTTTTGTTTCTGGTGTTTAACATAAAGATCCCTGTCCCCACCCCCCTCCCACCCCCTGTGCGCCCGCCCGCTGTTATTAAAATACTCACCCGCCTCCCTCGCAGTGTCCTGTCCTGGCCGCACCTTCTACTGTATGAGCGGTCACATGGGGCCGCCGATTACAGTCATGAATATGCGGCTCCACCTCCCATAGGGGTGGAGCCACATACTAATTTCTGTAATGGGCGGCCCCACGTGACCGCATACAGGAGAAGCTGCGGCCAGGACAGGACACTGCAAGGGAGGCGGGTGAGTATTTTAATAACAGCGGGCGGGCGCACAGGGGGTGGGAGGGGGGTGGGGACATGGATCTTTATGTTAAACACGAGAAACAAAAAAAAAAAGGATTATTCATATCTTCTCTACAGCAAACGCTGCTGCAGAGAAGATATGAATGGCGGCTTCAGCACCACGTGGGGGGGACAGCGCTTACTGTAGCGCTGTCTCCTGCACGGCACACGGACTGCACACGGACAACGTCCGTGTGCAGTACGTGTTTTACACAGACCCATTGACTTTAATGGGTCCGTATAATACGTGTGCTCCCATGAACACTGACATGTCTCCGTGTTTGGCACACAGAGACACGATCCGCAAAAAATCAATGACATCTGCACAGATGCATTGATTTCAACGTGTCTACGTGTGTCAGTGGCTCCGGTACGTGAGGAAACTGTCACCTCACGTACTGGAGCCACTGATGTGTGAAACCGGCCTAAGGCTGTGTTCAGTACAATTACAGCCTCCGGGTCAGCGACTACTAACATTGTATGACCCCAATACTAGACCCTTATACCGGGAACATACTGACCTGTTCAATGATGTCCTTGGCGCCGGAGGAAGACTCATCAAAGACTGTGGGATCGTAGGTAGAAAAACTGGTCAGCATCTCGTTTAAGATGACTCCAAGTGAGAACCAGTCTACTCCGGCGTTATACTCCTCCATGTCCAGGATCTGCCATAGAGCAGCATTATTAGTAGTGCCACCTCTTGTCACCGCACTTATATGTCACTCATATTGTTATGTGATCCTATAGTAATGGCAGTAAGTCTTACTACTCAGTCAGGAGGCACAAAGGATCTTCCATAATTATGTTCCATAAATGAAATTAATAAAATATATTAACAATCAGAGTGAATGTAATATATATGGGTGTGACGGCGCACACAACGCTCGGCTCAGTGTGTTACCGGCTCAGAGCTTAACCCCTTCATCCCCAAGAAATTTTCAGCTTTTTTTGTTTTAGTGTTTTCCTTCTTTCAAGAGCCATAACTTTTTTTTATTTTTCCGTCCACATAACTATATGAGGGCTTGTTTTTTTATTTACCATGTTCATTATGTTGTAAAACTGACAATATGATTTTCCAGGTCAGTGAAATTACTCATACCAAAAATGTGTATATTTTTTTATTTAAGTGGTGAAAAAGAAAATCTTAGATTCGTAAAAAAACACCCCTTTACTTGTGTTGCCATTTTCTGAGATCATGATCATGTCATGGGCGCATTGATGGGAGTATGGAAAAACGCACACCCCCGCCTGCGCATGTTAAATGCCATTGTCTGAGATTGACAGCAGGATTTAACAGGTTAACAGCTGCAGACAGAGCAGTGTCACACCCGCAGCTGATAAAGGCACATGATGGCTCATTAAATCAGCCATCATCAGCCGGAAAAGATGAAGGCTCGGCGAGTGAGCCCGCATGAAAGCAGAGACGCAACATATATCCGGCATGTCCGCCATATGCCATGAAGGGGTTAAGGAGCTATGTGTGGCATTATGGCTGATAGTATTGAGGTGGCGGCTGGCCTTGTCTAATATACACAGAGCAGCTTAGTCTGATGTCTTTGATACATCAGACACTTGTTATATAATAAATATAATAAATGCACATAAAATAACACATTTTCCTGTATCATCATTACACATTTTATTAACCCTTTAGGACATCTATGGTCCGGATAACTCAGCATTACATCTGGTCGGCCATAGTTCACTATCCATGTAGACATGTAGGCTGGCAGGAGTAGGAGGCTCTGGTCCTCCCATTTGGTGATTGTGGGGTACATAGCAGTGAAGCCCCCAGATGTCACACCCCCCCCGCCTGCGCATGCCTACTGTATATCAATGGCTCCTTACCAGCCTGAGAATGCTTAGTATAAAGTCTGGTCTGTTATATGTTATCTCAGTTGTCCTATGAATAAGGGTGTTGTATACACCAGAAACACGTCTGGTTTCTGAGGTTTCATTTTTAGTGTGTTTTAAAGTTTTTTTTTCTAATAAAAAGTAATTTTAATTCTCCTGTTGGATGTGCCGGTGGATTTCCTTTTTTTTTCTTTTGCTTGTGTTCTGGGGATGGGTGATATTTATATTGAAGATCCTTTATAGGGGGTTTCGAATACTTTATATTGATGAGCAGAACAGATCATCAATATAAGATTGGTGGGAGCCAACACCCGGCAGTCCCACTGATTAGCTGTTATCACCTCCGCCGGTGGTTGGATATAACCAATAAACAGACGTCACAGCTCCCCTCACTGGTTAGTGGTGATTGCTGGTACTACAGATTAGCCCCTACTGAAATGAACACGATCTGACCTGCAGTCCTCAGTCCTGACCACTAAACAGTACAGAGGTGCGATGTTCTGCTCTGGTTGCCTCTGTAAGAACAGCTAATCAGTGAGATCGGACCCCCAATGATTTTATATTGATGAACTCGCCTAAATAAAGCTCGTTAATGGGAAAGTACCAGAAAAACCTTTTAGGCTAGTTTCACACTAGCGTTAACTGCATTACGTCGCAAATCCGTTTTTTGGCCGAAAAAACGGATGCGTCAAAAAAGTGAAAAACGGTGACAAACGTATGCCACGCATCCAGCATTTCGACGGATCCGTCGCAAATCCGCTAAACGTTTCCGTCGAAAATACTGGATGCGTTGCATACGTTGTATCCGTTTTACCATCCGTTGTATCCGTTTTTCCGACGGATCCGTTTTTAAAAGGGGAGGCTCCCAAAATTTGATTGGCTACTGGAAAATTTGAAAAACTATATAGTACTGTATTTACAGCCCATCTTTGTGGGTTTTAGTTTTGTGGCAGCGATGGAAGGTGTTCTTGGGAGGATTGCTAGTTTGGTTACCGACGTTATCTTTGAGACAAATCGCCTGGATATCATAGTGCGGGAGAAGGAGGCGGCAGCGGAAAGGCGTAGGATGCTTCTGCAGCAACGGAGACGAAGACGAATGTGGATTCATCCGATTAATCAACTACGGATGACCCGGGGTGTCCAGTCCACTCTGTACCTGGAGTTGCGGCACAATCCACACAAATTCCACAACTACGTGCGGATGAGGATTGAACATTTTGATTTTTTGCTTGCAAAACTGGAGGATGTCATCCGAAGACAGGATACAAGGATGAGGCTTGCCATCACACCGGCGGAGCGGCTGATGGTGACCCTGCGGTAAGCCTCTTTTTTTTATTTCATTGCTGATATTGAATGTTATATTACATGCTGCAGAAAATACTGCGCTGGCATATTGCGCACTATTTTCTGCAGCATGTAGTTTTGGTTTTCTTGGCGGACATTCAACTGCTTTATTTAAATGTCATTGCTGATATTGAATGTTAACAGACTGCAGAAAATACTGTGCTGAAATATTGCGTTGCATTTTCTGCAGTTTTTTTTTTTTTTGGTTTTTTTGGGTTTGATGACATGCAACTGCTTTTTTCCTGTCATTGGTCATTTTGAATGTTATATTACATGCTGCAGACAATACTGCGCTGACATATTGCGCACTATTTTCTGCAGCATGTAGTTTGTGTTTTCTTGGCGGACATTCAACTGCTTTATTTAAATGTCATTGCTCATATTGAATGTTAGATAACAGACTGCAGAAAATACTGCGCTGAAATATTGCGTTGCATTTTCTGCAGTTTTTTTTTTTTGGGGTTTTTTGGGTTTGATGACATGCAACTGCTTTTTTCCTGTCATTGGTCATTTTGAATGTTATATTACATGCTGCAGACAATACTGCGCTGACATATTGCGCACTATTTTCTGCAGCATGTAATTTGGGTTTTCTTGGCGGACATTCCACTGTTTTTTTACACCGGATTCATGCTGGTTTTATTGGGTCTCCTGTCATTTTAAAAAAAATTAACAGTGCCATATTATAAAAAATTGCACAGACAAACAATTTTTAACATTTTTTTTTTTTTTTTTTTTATAAAGTTTCCTAGCTACGGGTGAATCTATGACTTCGCTCCATTATCAGTTCAGGCTGGGCATTTCAACTATCTCTGGAATAGTGAAGGACACATGTCAGGCTGTTTGGACCACTTTGCAACCAGAGTATATCCCCCAACCATCCACGGAAATCTGGTTGCGAAGTGCTGAAGAGTTTCAGCAAATTTGCAATTTCCCTAATTGTGTGGGTGCAGTTGACGGGAAACACATAAGGATTGCGAAACCGGCAGGAACAGGATCGGAGTATTATAATTATAAGAAGTATTTCTCCATCGTCCTTATGGCTATTGCAGACGCCAACTGCAGGTTCCTTGCCGTGGACATTGGAGCGTATGGACGGTCCAATGATTCGCAAGTGTTTAAAAACTCTCCGATGGGTCGTTGCCTTTATGGAGAGAGCTACGATTTCCCGCCAGCCAGACCACTGCCAGGAACAAATGACCCAGCCCTGGAATATGTCTTTGTAGGTGATGAAGCCTTTCAACTGTCGCTGCACCTACTGAAACCGTACAGTAGCCGGAACTTAAACCATACCAAGCGGGTCTTTAATTACCGGCTTACTAGAGCACGAAGAGTAGTGGAGTGTTCCTTTGGCATATTGACGGCGAAGTGGCGAGCTCTGCTGACGGCTATCAAGCTGAAAACAACAACTATAGACGAGGTAGTTAAAGCCTGTGTGGTGCTCCACAACTTTGTCCTGTCAAAGGAGCCCGTTTCTTTGGATGATGAAGAGTTGGAGACCACCTTGTGGGACTACCGCAGCAGCTCGGTTCGCTCTACAAGTTCAGTTACAAGGATGAGGGACCAGTTTGCCGATTATTTTGTCTCACCTGTCGGGCGGATCCCGTGGCAAGACATGATTGTGTAACCTGTTTCCCATGTGTAACCTGTTTCCCATGTGTAACCTGTTTCCCATGTGTTTTGGTTATGTAAAAAAAGTGTTTCTGCCCCCCCCCCCAAAAAAAAGGCCCAAAAGCGTGGTTTTCTTGCTAGTAAAACCATTATGTTATACCCTTTACATGTCTGGTGTTTGTTTTTATTAAACCTTTTTTTATTATATTACCTTAATAAATCCACACACACACAAAGAGTAGAATTGTAATCCGAATTTTATTTTAACTTTTTTTTTTTTTTTTTGTTTTGCAAAAAAAATATATATATATTTTCCAACATTTTTATAGAAAAATTAGAACATTTTTTAGAATCTTATTTACACACTTTACAAATTTTCAAAGTGTTGGGTGGAGATATGAGAGGAGGATGTGCCGGAAGGTTGGACCACGTCGATAGGTGGGGAAACCCTACTTGTTTGGGGTGCAGTGGAAGTGGGGGTTAAACCAAGAGGCTGACCAGAGGGGGGTGGTGTTGGGGTAGGTGGAAGAGAAAAGTTCAGTAAGGAAAACATTGGGGAAGTAATTTGGTCTAGGGGCCGGGATTGTTGTGGGGACTGGGTCGGGTATTGTGACTGGGTAGGGTAGTGGGAGTGGCGTGGGGTTTGGTAATGGTGCTGGTGTGGGGATTGGAGCTGGGTTTGGTAATGCTGCTGGTGTGGGTATTGGGGCTGGGTTTGGTAATGGGGGGTATGGTGTGGAAATGGGGCCTGGTGTGGAATTGGAGTGGAGGTGCGGTGAGGTGTGTGGGTCGATTCATTAATGGCCTGCAGTGCAGCATTATGGCAGGTATTCATTACCCGCATCTGTTGCTCAAAAGAAAGCTTCTCCATGCTCATGAGCATGGATTGGAAAAAAAGGTTGGCCGGATCGGGACTTACAGCTGAATGCAGCCTATCCAAGCGACTGCTGGTTTCCTGGCTTGTTTCACTGATGCGTGATTGCACCATGTTGAAACCAGCAGTCACTTGCTCTCCCAAAATTTTGAAAGAGCCTTGGAAGGATGCATTCAGGTGTAAGAACTCAGGAGCATAGCTCCTTTCCTGACCCCTCTGGCGCTGCCGCCACGAACCTAATGGTGGTGTCGAGGTGGCAGGATCAGAGGGGTGGGGTAAAGGGAACGCTAACTGTTCAGCATCAGATGCGAGCAATGAAGGCTGCAATAATGCTCCACTGCTTGGGGCGGATGAAGTGGAGGGGACAGAGGGGTCAGAGGAGAGGACAGAGGGGTCAGAGGAGGGGACAGAGGTGTGGGGCCTACCGACGTGGCCCTCAGTGGCGGACTCAGGAGGGATCGCTTCAGAGGGCGCAGAGGAAGATGCAGGCGCCCGGTGGCTGGAGAAGGTGCTGTGAAAGAAAAAACAAAAGAAATTAATACATTGGAATGAAAAAGCCCTGACTGAAAGCAAACTAAGTAGACAGGTTAACATGGTTATAATTGGGCTGTAGAATACTTACACTCTGCTCAGCATTGTTCGCCTCAGGAAGGAGAGGGCCTGGCCATATTTATATCTGCTCCTCTTCCTTCCTGCAGAGCCACTCGGGGCCTTCATCTCATCATTGAATTCCCTCTTAAAGCGATCCCTCAGTGACCGCCACCGCTTCCTAACCTTTCCAACTGTGAAGACAAGAATCAAAAGAAAAAACAAAAAATTGGTAAATGCAATACATTACAGTCAGCTCAAAACATCACTGGAAAGTGAATACTTACCTAGTTTGCTCTGCTGCTGAGGATGAAGGCTCTCCCGCCTTGGAAACAGGGTGCGACACACTTCGTCCCAGAGCCGACGGGTGACACCGGTATCTGCATGCCTGCGGTCAGCCATGTTCCACAGCGGCTCCCGCTCACGAACCTCCTCGATGAGACAGTCTACATCAATGTCATCATCATCATCATCCTCCTCTTCTGCGGGAGCACGCTGTGAAGCCTGTGTCAAAAAAAAAAAAAGGAAAACAAACAAATTAGTACACTGAAATACTAAAGTACCAATAGAATCCCCCTCCCCCAAAAAAAAAAAAACTCACTGATGGCCGACCGTGGCGACGAGTCCGCCGACTCTGGGACTGTCTGGGAGAGCCTTCAGCGGCAGCAGCAGGAGCAGCAGCAGCAGCCTGAAATGAAGGAAACAAATTCTCAGTTAAGGTAGGCAGGTGTTTAGTAATCTGTTTTGTGTATGGTGCAGTGTGATGTGCGAAGCAACTGTTTCACCACTACTTACACTTGGTTCCTCCTCCACTTGCATCTCTCCACCCGTCTCGCCCCCTTCTGACAGCTCCTCATCTGATTCAGCTTCCTGTTGAAACATAATGTATGCATGTAGTTATCCATAAAAATTTAATTTAAAGAAATTTAAAAAAAAAAAAAAATTTTGTGTTAACTTACCGATACACGCTGTTGCTGTGGAGGAGGGCTGTCAGAAGAGGACATCGTTTTGTGGTCCTGGTGGGCAGCGGCTGTGTCCTGGTGGGCAGTGGCTGTGTCCTGGTGGGCAGTGGCTGTGTCCTGGTGGGCAGCGGCTGTGTCCTGGTGGGCAGCGGCTGTGTCCTGGTGGTTCTGTAAGTTAAAGACACACTTGCAATCTGCTCGACACATTGAAGTAGCAGATTGGGGTCTTCAAAACTTACTTCTAGCTCTTTAGCTGTGGTCCTGGTGGGCAGCGGCTGTGTCCTGGTGGGCAGTGGCTGTGTCCTGGTGGGCAGCGGCTGTGTCCTGGTGGGCAGCGGCTGTGTCCTGGTGGTTCTGTAAGTTAAAGACACACTTGCAATCTGCTCGACACATTGAAGTAGCAGATTGGGGTCTTCAAAACTTACTTCTAGCTCTTTAGCTGTGGTCCTGGTGGGCAGCGGCTGTGTCCTGGTGGGCAGTGGCTGTGTCCTGGTGGGCAGCGGCTGTGTCCTGGTGGGCAGCGGCTGTGTCCTGGTGGGCAGCGGCTGTGTCCTGGTGGTTCTGTAAGTTAAAGACACACTTGCAATCTGCTCGACACATTGAAGTAGCAGATTGGGGTCTTCAAAACTTACTTCTAGCTCTTTAGCTGTGGTCCTGGTGGGCAGCGGCTGTGTCCTGGTGGGCAGTGGCTGTGTCCTGGTGGGCAGCGGCTGTGTCCTGGTGGGCAGCGGCTGTGTCCTGGTGGGCAGTGGCTGTGTCCTGGTGGGCAGCGGCTGTGTCCTGGTGGGCAGCGGCTGTGTCCTGGTGGTTCTGTAAGTTAAAGACACACTTGCAATCTGCTCGACACATTGAAGTAGCAGATTGGGGTCTTCAAAACTTACTTCTAGCTCTTTAGCTGTGGTCCTGGTGGGCAGCGGCTGTGTCCTGGTGGGCAGTGGCTGTGTCCTGGTGGGCAGCGGCTGTGTCCTGGTGGGCAGCGGCTGTGTCCTGGTGGTTCTGTAAGTTAAAGACACACTTGCAATCTGCTCGACACATTGAAGTAGCAGATTGGGGTCTTCAAAACTTACTTCTAGCTCTTTAGCTGTGGTCCTGGTGGGCAGCGGCTGTGTCCTGGTGGGCAGTGGCTGTGTCCTGGTGGGCAGCGGCTGTGTCCTGGTGGGCAGCGGCTGTGTCCTGGTGGGCAGCGGCTGTGTCCTGGTGGTTCTGTAAGTTAAAGACACACTTGCAATCTGCTCGACACATTGAAGTAGCAGATTGGGGTCTTCAAAACTTACTTCTAGCTCTTTAGCTGTGGTCCTGGTGGGCAGCGGCTGTGTCCTGGTGGGCAGTGGCTGTGTCCTGGTGGGCAGCGGCTGTGTCCTGGTGGGCAGCGGCTGTGTCCTGGTGGGCAGTGGCTGTGTCCTGGTGGGCAGCGGCTGTGTCCTGGTTTATCTGTTATATGTATAATGGATCTATAGTTAGACCACCCCCTGAACTAGGTAATGTTCAATGATAAACACCCTACTAAAATGATGTCAGAAATGTTCATACAGGTGAACACCAAAACCCCCCCAAAAAGTTGCACGTTATACCATTCATTTCCATGTCCCAAAAAACAAAATTTTTTAATGTTAACACCATGAAAAAATATATTTGACACATTTTATTTAAAATAAATAACCTCTCCCCCCCCAAAAAAAAAAAAAAAATACTTTACAGGTTAACCTTTATTAAAAAAAATGAGCCCTCAACCAACCCTGTATTGCATGTGTAACCATTGGTACATACACCAGTTTTAAATTTACCTTTATTAAATAATACTACGGACATTTTTTTAATAAACATTTTATTATAATTTTTTTTTTGCACTTTTTTTTTTAAAAATCACAAGGAGCTGACATGCTCTTTATTTTAAATACAAGTACTTCAACTGCAAATGGTTATAACTGTAATAAAAAAAAATTCAACACTTTTATTAAATAGAAAAACCCCACACTCACACATTCAAACCACAAGCTGCACACCGCTAGACTTTTTTAAAAAACACATCAGATTTAAAAAAAAAAAAAAAAAAATTAAACCACATGCTGCACAGACCACTATACAGTCA